>NW_027039789.1:0-99853 GCF_034236695.1 Oncorhynchus nerka | reverse complement strand
ATGTAGGAGCCTGTGGGACCAGAGACAGTGTGATGTGGAAGCCTGTGGGACCAGATATCGTGTGATGTGGGAGCCTGTGGGACCAGAGACAGTGTGATGTAGAGCCTGTGGGACCAGATATAGTGTGATGTGGGAGACTGTGGGACCAGATACAGTGTGATGTAGAGATAATGGGACCAGATATAGTGTGATGTGGGAGCCTGTAGGACCAGATATAGTGTGATGTGGGAGCCTGTGGGACCAGATATAGTGTGATGTAGGAGCCTGTGGGACCAGAGATAGTGTGATGTGGGAGCCTGTGGGACCAGAGACAGTGAGATGTGGGAGCCTGTGGGACCAGAGACCGTGTGATGTAAGCCTGGGGACCAGATATAGTGTGATGTAGGGCCTATGGGACCAGAGATAATGTGATGAGAACCTGTGGGATAATATATAGTGTGATGTGAGATGTGGGAGCCTGTGGGAGCAGAGACAGTGTGGTGTGAGAGCTGTGGGACCAGAGACAGTGTGATGTGGGAGCCTTTGGGACCAGAGACAGTGTGATGTGGGAGCCTGTGGGACCAGAGATGGTGTGATGTGGAGCCTGTGGGACCAGATATAGTGTGATGTGGGAGACTGTGGGACCAGATACAGTGTGATGTGGGAGCCTGTGGGACCAGCTATGTGTGATGTGCAGACCAGAGACCAGATATGTGTGAGTGAGATGTGATGGAGCCTGTGGGACCAGAGACAGTGTGATGTGGGGAGCCTGTGGGACCAGAGACAGTGTGATGTGGAGCCTGTGGGACCAGATATAGTGTGATGTGGGAGCCTGTGGACCAGAGACAGTGATGTGGGAGCCTGTGGGACCAGATATAGTGTGATGTGGAGACTGTGGGACCAGAGACAGTGAGGATGGGATGTGGGAAGACAGTGTGGGAGCCAGATGGGACCAGTACAGTGTGATGTGGGAGCCTGTGGGACCAGATATAGTGTGATGTGGGAGCCTGTGGGACCAGATATAGTGTGATGTGGGAGACTGTGGGACCAGATACAGTGTGATGTGGAGCCTGTGGGACCAGCTATAGTGTGATGTGGAGCCTGTGGGAGCAGATATAGTGTGATGTGAGATGTGGGAGCCTGTGGGACCAGAGACAGTGTGATGTGGGAGCCTGTGGGACCAGAGACAGTGTGATGTGGGAGCCTGTGGGACCAGATATAGTGTGATGTGGGAGCCTGTGGGACCAGAACCTGTGGGACCAGATATAGTGTGATGTGGGAGACTGTGGGACCAGAGACAGTGTGTGTGAGCCTGTGGGACCAGCTATAGTGTGATGTGGGAGCCCAGATAGTGTGATGAGATGTGGAGCCTGTGGACCAGAGACAGTGTGATGTGGGAGCCTGTGGGACCAGATATAGTGTGATGGGAGAGCCTGTGGGACCAGAGACGTGTGAGTGTGGAGAAGATGTGATGAGCCTGTGGACCAGAGATATAACCTTTGACAGTGAGATGTGGGAGACTGTGGGACCAGATACAGTGTGATGTGAGCCTGTGGGACCAGCTATAGTGTGATGTGGGAGCCTGTGGGAGCAGATATAGTGTGATGTGAGATGTGGGAGCCTGTGGGACCAGAGACAGTGTGATGTGGGAGCCTGTGGGACCAGATACAGATGTGATGTGGGACCAGGGCCTGTGGGACCAGATACTGTGGGACCAGATATAGTGTGATGTGGGAGCCTGTGGGACCAGAGACAGTGTGATGTGGGAGCCTGTGGGACCAGATATAGTGTGATGTGGGAGCCTGTGGGACCAGATATAGTGTGATGTGGAGTGGGAGCCTGTGGGACCAGAGACAGTGTGATGTGGGAGCCTGTGGGACCAGAGACAGTGTGATGTGGGAGCCTGTGGGACCATACATAGTGTGATGTGGAAGCCTGTGGGACCAGATACAGTGTGATGGGAGCCTGTTGGACCAGATATCGTGTGATGTGGGAGCCTGTGGGACCAGATATAGTGATGTGGGAGCCTGTGGGACCAGAGACCGTGTGATGTGTGGGAGAAGATGATGGAGCCTGGGACCAGAGAATGTGATGTGGGAACCTGTGATGTGCAGATATAGTGTGATGTAACGAGAGCCTGTGGACCAGAGACAGTGTGGATGTGGGAGCCTGTGGGACCAGAGACAGTGTGATGTGGGGAGCCTGTGGGACCAGAGACAGTGTGATGTGGAGCCTGTGGGACCAGAGACAGTGAGATGTGGAGCCTTTGGGACCAGAGACAGTGTGATGTGGGAGCCTGTGGGACCAGAGATGGTGTGAGATGTGAGATGTGGGAGCCTCTGGGATCAGAGACAGTGAGATAGCGTGTGGGAGAAGAGACAGTGATGTGAGCCTGTGGGACCAGATATGGGGAGCGTGTGGGACCAGAGACAGTGAGATGTGGGAGCCTGTGGGACCAGAGACAGTGAGATGTGGGAGCTGTGGGACCAGAGACAGCATCAGGACCAGAGACAGTGAGATGTGGGAGCGTGTGGGACCAGAGACAGTGAGATGTGGGAGGCCTGTAGGACCAGAGACAGTGAGATGTGAGCCTGGGACCAGATATAGTGTGATGTGAGCCTGTGGGACCAGAGACAGTGTGGCGTGGAAGCCTATGGGACCAGAGACAGTGTGTGGGAGCCTGTGGGACCAGATATAGTGTGATGTGGGAGCCTGTGGGACCAGATAGTGTGATGTGGGAGCCTGTGGGACCAGATACAGTGTGATGTGGGAGCCTGTGGGACCAGAGACCGTGTGATGTGTAAGCCTGTGGGAGAAGATATAGTGTGATGTGTGGAGATGGGACCAGATGTGTGATGTGGGACCTGTGGGAGATAGTGTGATGTGAGATGTGGGAGCCTGTGGGAGCAGAGACAGTGTGGTGTAAGGAGCCTGTGGGACCAGAGACAGTGAGATGTGGGAGCCTTTGGGACCAGAGACAGTGAGATGTGGGGAGCCTGTGGGACCAGAGATGGTGTGATGTGGGAGCCTGTGGGACCAGAGACAGTGTGATGTGGGAGCCTGTGGGAGCAGATATAGTGTGATGTGAGATGTGGGAGCCTGTGGGACCAGAGGCAGTGTGATGTGAGAGCCTGTGGGACCAGAGACAGTGTGATGTGGGAGCCTGTGGGACCAGATATAGTGTGATGTGGGAGCCTGTGGGACCAGATAGTGTGATGTGAGCCTGTGGGACCAGAGACAGTGAGATGTGGGAGCGTGTGGGACCAGAGACAGTGAGATGTGGAGCCTGTGGGACCAGAGACAGTGAGATGTGGAGCGTGTGGGACCAGAGACAGTGAGATGTGGGAGCATGTGGGACCAGAGACAGTGAGATGTGGGGCGTGTGGGACCAGAGACAGTGAGATGTGGGAGCGTGTAGGACCAGAGACAGTGAGATGTGAGGCCTGTGGGACCATACATAGTGTGACGTGGAAGCCTGTGGGACCAGAGACAGTGTGACGGGAAGCCTATGGGATCAGAGACAGTGTGACATGGGAGCCTGTGGGACCAGATATAGTGTGAAGCCTGTGGGACCAGCTATAGTGTGATGGGAGGCCTGTGGGACCAGATACAGTGTGATGGGAGCCTGTGGGACCAGAGACCGTGTGATGTGTAAGCCTGTGGGAGAAGATATAGTGTGATGTGGGAGCCTATGGGACCAGAGACAGTGTGATGTGGGAGCCTGTGGGACCAGAGATGGTGTGATGTGGAGCCTGTGGGACCAGAGACAGTGTGATGTGGGAGCCTGTGGGACCCTGATGTGAGATGGGATGCCTGGGACCAGAGACAGTGTGATGTGGAGCCTGTGGGACCAGAGATAGTGTGATGTGGGAGCCTGTGGGACCAGATATAGTGTGATGTGGAGCCTGTGGGACCAGATATAGTGTGATGTGGGAGCCTGTGGGACCAGATATAGTGATGAGCCTGTGGGAGAGATATAGTGTGATGTGGGAGCCTGTGGGAGCAGATATAGTGTGATGATGTGGAGCCTGGGACCAGATATAGTGTGATGTGGAGCCTGTGGGACCAGAGATAGTGTGATGTGGAGCCTGTGGGACCAGATATAGTGTGATGTGGGAGCCTGTGGGACCAGAGACAGTGTGATGTGAGCCTGTGGGACCAGAGACAGTGTGATGTGGGGCCTGTGGGGAGCAGATATAGTGTGATGTGGGAGCCTGTGGGACCAGATAGTGTGATGTGAGATGTGGAGCCTGTGGGACCAGATAGTGTGATGTGAGCCTGTGGGACCAGAGACAGTGTGATGTGGGAGCCTGTGGGACCAGATATAGTGTGATGTGAGCCTGTGGGACCAGATATAGTGTGATGTGGGAGCCTGTGGGACCAGATACAGTGTGATGTGGGAGCCTGTGGGACCAGTGATGTAAGCCAGTGTGATGGGAGCCTGTGGGACCAGATATAGTGTGATGTGGGAGCCTGTGGGAGCAGATAGTGTGATGTGAGATGTGGGAGCCTGTGGGACCAGAGACAGTGTGATGTGGGAGCCTGTGGGAGCAGATATAGTGTGATGTGAGAGCCTGTGGGACCAGAGACAGTGTGATGTGGGAGCCTGTGGAGAAGATATAGTGTGATGAGAGATGTGAGGCCTGTGGGACCAGAGACAGTGTGATGTGGGAGCCTGTGGGACCAGATACAGTGTGATGTGGGAGCCTGTGGGACCAGAGACAGTGTGATGTGGAGCCTGTGGGACCAGATACAGTGTGATGTGGGAGCCTGTGGACCAGATACAGTGTGATGTGAAGCCTGTGGGACCAGAGACAGTGTGATGTGGGAGGCCTGTGGGACCAGAGACAGTGTGATGTGGGAGCCTGTGGGACCAGATACAGTGTGATGTGGAGAGCCTGTGGGGACCAGAGACAGTGTGATGTGAGCCTGTAGGACCGTGGTGATGTGGGAGACTGTGGGACCAGACAGTGTGATGGGAGCCTGTGGACCAGATATAGTGTGATGTGGGAGCCTGTGGGACCAGAGACAGTGTGATGTGGAGCCTGTGGGACCAGATATAGTGTGATGTGAGCCTGTGGGACCAGATATAGTGTGATGTGAGCCTGTGGGACCAGATATAGTGTGATGTGGGAGCCTGTGGGACCAGATATAGTGTGATGTGGGAGACTGTGGGACCAGACACAGTGTGATGTGGAGCCTGTGGGACCAGCTATAGTGTGATGTGGAGCCTGTGGGAGCAGATATAGTGTGATGTGAGATGAGATGGGACCAGAGACAGTGTGATGTGGGAGCCTGTGGGACCAGAGACAGTGTGATGTGAGCCTGTGGGACCAGAGACAGTGTGATGTGGAGCCTGTGGGACCAGAGATAGTGTGGGAGATGTGGGACCAGATACAGTGTGATGAGCCTGTGGGACCAGAGACAGTGTGATGTGGGAGCCTGTGGGACCAGAGACAGTGTGATGTGGGAGCCTGTGGGACCAGATATAGTGATGTGAGCCATGGACCAGAGACAGTGGGAGCCTGTGGATACAGTGATGTGGAGCCTGTGGGACCAGATATAGTGTGATGTGGGAGCCTGTGGGACCAGAGACGGTGTGATGTGGAAGCCTGTGGGACCAGAGACAGGTGATGTGGAGCCTGTGGGACCAGATATAGTGTGATGTGGGAGCCTGTGGGACCAGATATAGTGTGATGGAGCCTGTGGGACCAGAGGACCAGATGTGATGTGGGAGCCTGTGGGACCAGATATAGTGTGATGTGGGAGCCTGTGGGACCAGATACAGTGTGATGTGACAGTGTGATGTGGGGCCTGTGGGACCAGATATAGTGTGATGGGAGCCTGTGGGACCAGATACAGTGTGATGTGGGAGACTGTGGGACCAGATACAGTGTGATGTGGAGCCTGTGGGACCAGCTATAGTGTGATGTGGGAGCCTGTGGGACCAGATATAGTGTGATGTGGAGCCTGTGGGACCAGAGGCAGTGTGATGTGGAGCCTGTGGGACCAGAGACAGTGTGATGTGGGAGCCTGTGGGACCAGATATAGTGTGATGTGGGAGCCTGTGGGACCAGATATAGTGTGATGTGGGAGCCTGTGGGACCAGATACAGTGTGAGGAGCCTGTGGGACCAGAGACAGTGTGATGTGGGAGCCTGTGGGACCAGATATAGTGTGATGTGGAGCCTGTGGGAGCAGATATAGTGTGATGTGATGTGGGAGCCTGTGGGACCAGAGACAGTGTGATGTGGAGCCTGTGGGACCAGAGACAGTGTGATGTGGGAGCCTGTGGGACCAGAGACAGTGTGATGTGAAGCCTGTGGGACCAGATACAGTGTGATGTGGGAGCCTGTGGACCAGAGACAGTGTGATGTGGAGCCTGTGGGACCAGATATAGTGTGATGTGGGAGACTGTGGGACCAGATACAGTGTGATGTGGGAGCCTGTGGGACCAGATATAGTGTGATGTGGGAGCCTGTGGGACCTGTGGGAAGATATAGTGTGATGTGGGAGCCTGTGGGACCAGATAGTGTGATGTGGGAGCCTGTGGGAGCAGATATAGTGTGATGTGAGATGTGGGAGCCTGTGGGACCAGAGACAGTGTGATGTGGGAGCCTGTGGGACCAGATATAGTGTGATGTGGAGCCTGTGGGACCAGAGACAGTGTGATGTGGGAGCCAGATATAGTGAGATGTGGGAGCCTGTGGGACCAGAGACAGTGATGTGGGAGCCTGTGGGACCAGAGTGTGATGTGAGCCTGTGGGACCAGATATAGTGTGATGTGGGAGCCTGTGGGACCAGATATAGTGTGATGTGGGAGCCTGTGGGACCAGATATAGTGTGATGTGGGAGCCTGTGGGACCAGAGACAGTGAGATGTGGGAGCCTGTGGGACCAGAGACAGTGTGATGTGGGAGCCTGTGGGACCAGAGACAGTGTGATGTGGAAGCCTGTGGGACCAGATATCGTGTGATGTGGGAGCCTGTGGGACCAGAGACAGTGTGATGTGGGAGCCTGTGGGACCAGATATAGTGTGATGTGGGAGACTGTGGGACCAGATACAGTGTGATGTGGAAGCCTGTGGGACCAGATATAGTGTGATGTGTAGGACCAGATCGTGTGATGTGGGAGTCTGTGGGACCAGAGACAGTGTGATGTGGAAGCCTGTGGGACCAGATATAGTGTGATGTGGGAGCCTGTGGGACCAGATACAGTGTGATGTGGGAGCCTGTGGGACCAGATATAGTGTGATGGAGCCTGTGGGACCAGATACAGTGTGATGTGGGAGCCTTTGGGACCAGATAGTGTGATGTGGGAGCCTGTGGGACCAGAGACAGTGTGATGTGGGAAGCCTGTGGGACCAGATATAGTGTGATGTAGGAGCCTGTGGGACCAGATATAGTGTGATGTGGGAGCCTGTGGGACCAGATATAGTGTGATGTGGGAGACTGTGGGACCAGATACAGTGTGATGTGGGAGCCTGTGGGACCAGATATAGTGTGATGTGAGAGCCTGGGGACCAGAGACAGTGTGATGTGGGAGCCTGTGGGGAGAAGATATAGTGTGATGTGAGATGTGGGAGCCTGTGGGACCAGAGACAGTGAGATGTGGGAGCCTGTGGCACCAGAGACAGTGTGATGTGGGAGCCTGTGGGACCAGAGACAGTGAGATGTGGGAGCCTGTGGGACCAGAGACAGTGTGATGTGGGAGCCTGTGGGACCAGAGACAGTGTGATGTGAAGCCTGTGGGACCAGATATCGTGTGATGGGAGCCTGTGGGACCAGAGACAGTGTGATGTGGGAGCCTGTGGGACCAGATATAGTGTGATGTGGGAGACTGTGGGACCAGATACAGTGTGATGTGGGAGCCTGTGGGACCAGATATAGTGTGATGTGGGAGCCTGTGGGACCAGATATAGTGTGATGTGGGAGCCTGTGGGACCAGATATAGTGTGATGTGGGAGCCTGTGGGACCAGATATAGTGTGATGTGGGAGCCTGTGGGACCAGAGACAGTGTGATGTGGGAGCCTGTGGGACCAGATATAGTGTGATGTGGGAGCCTGTGGGACCAGATATAGTGTGATGTGGGAGCCTTTGGGACCAGATATAGTGTGTGGAGCCTGTGGGACCAGAGACAGTGTGATGTGGAAGCCTGTGGGACCAGATATAGTGTGATGTGGGAGCCTGTGGGACCAGATATAGTGTGATGTGGGAGCCTGTGGGACCAGATATAGTGTGATGTGGGAGACTGTGGGACCAGATACAGTGTGATGTGGGAGCCTGTGGGAGCAGATGTGATGTGAGAGCCTGTGGGACCAGAGACAGTGTGATGTGGGAGCCTGTGGGAGAAGATATAGTGTGATGTGAGATGTGGGAGCCTGTGGGACCAGAGACAGTGAGATGTGGGAGCCTGTGGCACCAGAGACAGTGTGATGTGGGAGCCTGTGGGACCAGAGACAGTGAGATGTGGGAGCCTGTGGGACCAGAGACAGTGTGATGTGGGAGCCTGTGGGACCAGAGACAGTGTGATGTGGAAGCCTGTGGGACCAGATATCGTGTGATGTGGGAGCCTGTGGGACCAGAGACAGTGTGATGTGGGAGCCTGTGGGACCAGATATAGTGTGATGTGGGAGACTGTGGGACCAGATACAGTGTGATGTGGGAGCCTGTGGGACCAGATATAGTGTGATGTGGGAGCCTGTGGGACCAGATATAGTGTGATGTGGGAGCCTGTGGGACCAGATATAGTGTGATGTGGGAGCCTGTGGGACCAGATATAGTGTGATGTGGGAGCCTGTGGGACCAGAGACAGTGTGATGTGGGAGCCTGTGGGACCAGATATAGTGTGATGTGGGAGCCTGTGGGACCAGATATAGTGTGATGTGGGAGCCTTTGGGACCAGATATAGTGTGATGTGGGAGCCTGTGGGACCAGAGACAGTGTGATGTGGAAGCCTGTGGGACCAGATATAGTGTGATGTGGGAGCCTGTGGGACCAGATATAGTGTGATGTGGGGCCTGTGGGACCAGATATAGTGTGATGTGGGAGACTGTGGGACCAGATACAGTGTGATGTGGGAGCCTGTGGGAGCAGATATAGTGTGATGTGAGAGCCTGTGGGACCAGAGACAGTGTGATGTGGGAGCCTGTGGGAGAAGATATAGTGTGATGTGAGATGTGGGAGCCTGTGGGACCAGAGACAGTGATGGGAGCCTGTGGCACCAGAGACAGTGTGATGTGGGAGCCTGTGGGACCAGAGACAGTGAGATGTGGGAGCCTGTGGGACCAGAGACAGTGTGATGTGGGAGCCTGTGGGACCAGAGACAGTGTGATGTGGAAGCCTGTGGGACCAGATATCGTGTGATGTGGGAGCCTGTGGGACCAGAGACAGTGTGATGTGGGAGCCTGTGGGACCAGATATAGTGTGATGTGGGAGACTGTGGGACCAGATACAGTGTGATGTGGGAGCCTGTGGGACCAGATATAGTGTGATGTGGGAGCCTGTGGGACCAGATATAGTGTGATGTGGGAGCCTGTGGGACCAGATATAGTGTGATGTGGAGCCTGTGGGACCAGATATAGTGTGATGTGGGAGCCTGTGGGACCAGATACAGTGTGATGTGGAGAGCCTGTGGGACCAGAGACCGTGTGATGGAGCCTGTGGGAGAAGATAGTGTGATGGGAGCCTGTGGGACCAGAGATAGTGTGATGTGGGAGCCTGTGGGATAAGATATAGTGTGATGAGATGTGGGAGCCTGTGGGACCAGAGACAGTGTGGTGTGGGAGCCTGTGGGACCAGAGACAGTGTGATGTGGGAGCCTGTGGGACCAGAGACAGTGTGATGTGGGAGCCTGTGGGACCAGAGATGGTGTGATGTGGGAGCCTGTGGGACCAGATATAGTGTGATGTGGGAGCCTGTGGGACCAGATATAGTGTGATGTGGGAGCCTGTGGGACCAGATATAGTGTGATGTGGGAGCCTGTGGGAGCAGATATAGTGTGATGTGAGATGTGGGAGCCTGTGGGACCAGAGACAGTGTGATGTGGGAGCCTGTGGGACCAGAGACAGTGTGATGTGGGAGCCTGTGGGACCAGAGACAGTGTGATGTGGGAGCCTGTGGGACCAGAGACAGTGTGATGTGGGAGCCTGTGGGACCAGATATAGTGTGATGTGGGAGACTGTGGGACCAGATACAGTGTGATGTGGGAGCCTGTGGGACCAGATATAGTGTGATGTGGGAGCCTGTGGGACCAGATATAGTGTGATGTGGGAGCCTGTGGGACCAGATATAGTGTGATGTGGGAGCCTGTGGGACCAGATATAGTGTGATGTGGGAGCCTGTGGGACCAGATACAGTGTGATGTGGGAGCCTGTGGGACCAGCTATAGTGTGATGTGGAGCCTGTGGGAGCAGATATAGTGTGATGTGAGATGTGGGAGCCTGTGGGACCAGAGACAGTGTGATGTGGGAGCCTGTGGGACCAGAGACAGTGTGATGTGGGAGCCTGTGGGACCAGATATAGTGTGATGTGGGAGCCTGTGGGACCAGATATAGTGTGATGTGGGAGCCTGTGGGACCAGAGTGAGTGGGAGCCTGTGGGACCAGATATAGTGTGATGTGGGGAGCCTGTGGGACCAGAGACAGTGTGATGTGGGAGCCTGTGGGACCCATAGTGTGATGTGGGAGCCCAGATATAGTGTGATGTGAGATGTGGGAGCCTGTGGGACCAGAGACAGTGTGATGTGTAAGCCTGTGGGACCAGATATAGTGTGATGTGAGGAGCCTGTGGGACCAGAGACGTGTGATGTGAGCCTGTGGAGAAGATACAGTGTGATGTGGGAGCCTGTGGGACCAGAGACAGTGAGATGTGGGAGACTGTGGGACCAGATACAGTGTGATGTGGGAGCCTGTGGGACCAGCTATAGTGTGATGTGGGAGCCTGTGGGACCAGATATAGTGTGATGTGAGATGTGGGAGCCTGTGGGACCAGAGACAGTGTGATGTGGGAGCCTGTGGGACCAGATATAGTGTGATGTGGAGCCTGTGGGACCAGATATAGTGTGATGTGGAGCCTGTGGGA
Source organism: Oncorhynchus nerka (assembly GCF_034236695.1). Lineage (NCBI taxonomy): Eukaryota > Metazoa > Chordata > Actinopteri > Salmoniformes > Salmonidae > Oncorhynchus > Oncorhynchus nerka. The sequence goes on along the minus strand of NW_027039789.1, from coordinate 88,794 downwards.
CCAGATATAGTGTGATGTGAGCCTGTGGGACCAGATATAGTGTGATGTGGGAGCCTGTGGGACCAGAGACAGTGTGATGTGGGAGCCTGTGGGACCAGCTATAGTGTGATGTGGGAGCCTGTGGGAGCAGATATAGTGTGATGTGAGATGTGGGAGCCTGTGGGACCAGAGACAGTGTGATGTGGGAGCCTGTGGGACCAGAGACAGTGTGATGTGGGAGCCTGTGGGACCATACATAGTGTGATGTGGAAGCCTGTGGGACCAGAGACAGTGTGACATGGGAGCCTGTTGGACCAGATATCGTGTGATGTGGGAGCCTGTGGGACCAGATATAGTGTGATGTGGAGCCTGTGGGACCAGAGACAGTGTGATGTGTAAGCCTGTGGGAGAAGATATAGTGTGATGTGGGAGCCTGTGGGACCAGAGATAATGTGATGTGGGAACCTGTGGAGAAGATATAGTGTGATGTGAGATGTGGGAGCCTGTGGGACCAGAGACAGTGTGATGTGGGAGCCTGTGGGACCAGAGACAGTGTGATGTGGGAGCCTGTGGGACCAGAGACAGTGAGATGTGGAGCCTGTGGGACCAGAGACAGTGAGATGTGGAGCCTGTGGGACCAGAGACAGTGTGATGTGGGAGCCTGTGGGACCAGAGATGGTGTGATGTGAGATGTGGGAGCCTCTGGGACCAGAGACAGTGAGATGTGGGAGCGTGTGGGACCAGAGACAGTGAGATGTGGGAGCCTGTGGGACCAGAGACAGTGAGATGTGGGAGCGTGTGGGACCAGAGACAGTGAGATGTGGGAGCCTGTGGGACCAGAGACAGTGAGATGTGGGAGCTGTGGGACCAGAGACAGTGAGATGTGGGAGCATGTGGGACCAGAGACCTGTGGGACCAGAGACAGTGAGATGTGGAGCGTGTAGGACCAGAGACAGTGAGATGTGGGAGCCTGTGGGACCATGAGTGTGACGTGGAAGCCTGTGGGACCAGAGACAGTGTGACGTGGAAGCCTATGGGATCAGAGACAGTGATGACATGGGAGCCTGTGGGACCAGATATAGTGTGATGTGGGAGCCTGTGGGACCAGATACAGTGTGATGTGGGAGCCTGTGGGACCAGAGACCGTGTGATGTGTAAGCCTGTGGAGAAGATATAGTGTGATGTGGGAGCCTATGGGACCAGAGATAATGTGATGTGGGAACCTGTGGGAGAATATATAGTGTGATGTGAGATGTGGAGCCTGTGGGAGCAGAGACAGTGTGGTGTGGGAGCCTGTGGGACCAGAGACAGTGAGATGTGGGAGCCTTGGGACCAGAGACAGTGAGATGTGGGAGCCTGTGGGACCAGAGATGGTGTGATGTGGGAGCCTGTGGGACCAGATATAGTGTGATGTGGGAGCCTGTGGGAGCAGATATAGTGTGATGTGAGATGTGGGAGCCTGTGGGACCAGAGGCAGTGTGATGTGGGAGCCTGTGGGACCAGAGACAGTGTGATGTGGGAGCCTGTGGGACCAGATATAGTGTGATGTGGGAGCCTGTGGGACCAGATATAGTGTGATGTGGGAGCCTGTGGGACCAGAGACAGTGAGATGTGGGAGCCTGTGGGACCAGAGACAGTGAGATGTGGGAGCCTGTGGGACCAGAGACAGTGAGATGGGGGAGCGTGTGGGACCAGAGACAGTGAGATGTGGGAGCATGTGGGACCAGAGACAGTGAGATGTGGGAGCGTGTGGGACCAGAGACAGTGAGATGTGGGAGCGTGTAGGACCAGAGACAGTGAGATGTGGGAGCCTGTGGGACCATACATAGTGTGACGTGGAAGCCTGTGGGACCAGAGACAGTGTGACGTGGAAGCCTATGGGATCAGAGACAGTGTGACATGGGAGCCTGTGGGACCAGATATAGTGTGATGTGGAGCCTGTGGGACCAGCTATAGTGTGATGTGGGAGCCTGTGGGACCAGATACAGTGTGATGTGGGAGCCTGTGGGACCAGAGACCGTGTGATGTAAGCCTGTGGGAGAAGATATAGTGTGATGTGGGAGCCTATGGGACCAGAGATAATGTGATGTGGGAGCCTGTGGGACCAGAGATGGTGTGATGTGGGAGCCTGTGGGACCAGATATAGTGTGATGTGGGAGCCTGTGGGAGCAGATATAGTGTGTGAGATGTGGGAGCCTGTGGGACCAGAGTGCAGTGTGATGTGGGAGCCTGTGGGACCAGAGACAGTGTGATGTGGGAGCCTGTGGGACCAGATATAGTGTGATGTGGGAGCCTGTGGGACCAGATATAGTGTGATGTGGGAGCCTGTGGGACCAGATATAGTGTGATGTGGGAGCCTGTGGGACCAGATATAGTGTGATGTGGGAGCCTGTGGGACCAGAGATAGTGTGATGTGTGGGAGCCTGTGGGACCAGAGACAGTGTGATGTGGGAGCCTGTGGGACCAGATATAGTGTGATGTGGGAGCCTGTGGGACCAGATATAGTGTGATGATGGGAGCCTGTGGGACCAGATATAGTGTGATGTGGGAGCCTGTGGGACCAGATATAGTGTGATGTGGGAGCCTGTGGGACCAGATATAGTGTGATGTGGAGCCTGTGGGACCAGATATAGTGTGATGTGAGATGTGGGAGCCTGTGGGACCAGAGACAGTGTGATGTGGGAGCCTGTGGGACCAGAGACAGTGTGATGTGGGAGCCTGTGGGACCAGATACAGTGTGATGTGGGAGCCTGTGGGACCAGATATAGTGTGATGTGGGAGCCTGTGGGACCAGATACAGTGTGATGTGGGAGCCTGTGGGACCAGAGACAGTGTGATGTGGAGCCTGTGGGACCAGATATAGTGTGATGTGGGAGCCTGTGGGACCAGATATAGTGTGATGTGGGAGCCTGTGGGACCAGATATAGTGTGATGTGGAGCCTGTGAGATGTGGAGCCTGTGGGACCAGAGACAGTGTGATGTGGGAGCCTGTGGGAGCAGATATAGTGTGATGAGAGCCTGTGGGACCAGAGACAGTGTGATGTGGGAGCCTGTGGGGAAGATATAGTGTGATGAGAGATGTGGGAGCCTGTGGGACCAGAGACAGTGTGATGTGGGAGCCTGTGGGACCAGAGACAGTGTGATGTGGGAGCCTGTGGGACCAGAGACAGTGTGATGTGGGTGCCTGTGGGACCAGATACGTGTGATGTGGAAGCCTGTGGGACCAGATATAGTGTGATGTGGGAGCCTGTGGGACCAGAGACAGTGTGATGTGGGAGCCTGTGGGACCAGATATAGTGTGATGTGGGAGACTGTGGGACCAGATACAGTGTGATGTGGAAGCCTGTGGGACCAGATATAGTGTGATGTGGGAGCCTGTAGGACCAGATATCGTGTGATGTGGGAGTCTGTGGGACCAGAGACAGTGTGATGTGGAAGCCTGTGGGACCAGATATAGTGTGATGTGGGAGCCTGTGGGACCAGAGACAGTGTGATGTGGGAGCCTGTGGGACCAGATATAGTGTGATGTGGGAGCCTGTGGGACCAGATATAGTGTGATGTGGGAGCCTGTGGGACCAGATATAGTGTGATGTGGGAGCCTGTGGGACCAGATATAGTGTGATGTGGGAGACTGTGGGACCAGACACAGTGTGATGTGGGAGCCTGTGGGACCAGCTATAGTGTGATGTGGGAGCCTGTGGGAGCAGATATAGTGTGATGTGAGATGGGGAGCCTGTGGGACCAGAGACAGTGTGATGTGGGAGCCTGTGGGACCAGAGACAGTGTGATGTGAGAGCCTGTGGGACCAGAGACAGTGTGATGTGGGAGCCTGTGGCACCAGAGACAGTGAGATGTGGGAGCCTGTGGGACCAGATACAGTGTGATGTGGAGCCTGTGGGACCAGAGACAGTGTGATGTGGGAGCCTGTGGGACCAGAGACAGTGTGATGTGGGAGCCTGTGGGACCATACATAGTGTGATGTGGGAGCCTGTGGGACCAGAGACAGTGTGACGTGGAAGCCTGTGGGACCAGAGACAGTGTGACATGGGAGCCTGTGGGACCAGATATCGTGTGATGTGGAGCCTGTGGGACCAGATATAGTGTGATGTGGGAGCCTGTGGGACCAGAGACGGTGTGATGTGGGAGCCTGTGGGACCAGAGACAGTGTGATGTGGGAAGCCTGTGGGACCAGATATTGTGTGTGATAGGAGCCTGTGGGACCAGAAACAGTGTGATGTGGGAGCCTGTGGGACCAGATATAGTGTGATGTGGGAGACTGTGGGACCAGATACAGTGTGATGTGGGAGCCTGTGGGACAAGATATAGTGTGATGTAGGAGCCTGTGGGACCAGATATAGTGTGATGTGGGAGCCTGTGGGACCAGATATAGTGTGATGTGGGAGCCTGTGGGACCAGAGACAGTGTGATGTGGGAAGCCTGTGGGACCAGATATAGTGTGATGTGGGAGCCTGTGGGACCAGATATAGTGTGATGTGGGAGACTGTGGGACCAGATACAGTGTGATGTGGGAGCCTGTGGGACCAGCTATAGTGTGATGTGGGAGCCTGTGGGAGCAGATATAGTGTGATGTGAGATGTGGGAGCCTGTGGGACCAGAGGCAGTGTGATGTGGGAGCCTGTGGGACCAGAGACAGTGTGATGTGGGAGCCTGTGGGACCAGATATAGTGTGATGTGGGAGCCTGTGGGACCAGATATAGTGTGATGTGGGAGCCTGTGGGACCAGATATAGTGTGATGTGGGAGCCTGTGGGACCAGAGACAGTGTGATGTGGAAGCCTGTGGGACCAGATATAGTGTGATGTGGGAGCCTGTGGGAGCAGATATAGTGTGATGTGAGATGTGGGAGCCTGTGGGACCAGAGACAGTGTGATGTGGGAGCCTGTGGGACCAGAGACAGTGTGATGTGGGAGCCTGTGGGACCATACATAGTGTGACGTGGAAGCCTGTGGGACCAGAGACAGTGTGACATGGGAGCCTGTGGGACCAGATATCGTGTGATGTGGGAGCCTGTGGGACCAGATATAGTGTGATGTGGGAGCCTGTGGGACCAGATATAGTGTGATGTGGGAGACTGTGGGACCAGATACAGTGTGATGTGGGAGCCTGTGGGACCAGATATAGTGTGATGTGGGAGCCTGTGGGACCAGATATAGTGTGATGTGGGAGCCTGTGGGACCAGATATAGTGTGATGTGGGAGCCTGTGGGACCAGATATAGTGTGATGTGGGAGCCTGTGGGACCAGATACAGTGTGATGTGGGAGCCTGTGGGACCAGAGACCGTGTGATGTGTAAGCCTGTGGGAGAAGATATAGTGTGATGTGGGAGCCTGTGGGACCAGAGACAGTGTGATGTGGGAGCCTGTGGGATAAGATATAGTGTGATGAGATGTGGGAGCCTGTGGGACCAGAGACAGTGTGATGTGGGAGCCTGTGGGACCAGAGACAGTGAGATGTGGGAGCCTTTGGGACCAGAGACAGTGTGATGTGGGAGCCTGTGGGACCAGAGATAGTGTGATGTGAGCCTGTAGGACCAGATATAGTGTGATGTGGGAGACTGTGGGACCAGATACAGTGTGATGTGGGAGCCTGTGGGACCAGCTATAGTGTGATGTGGGAGCCTGGACAGTGTGATGTGGGAGCCTGTGGGACCAGAGACAGTGTGATGTGGGAGCCTGTGGGACCAGAGACAGTGTGATGTGGGAGCCTGTGGGACCAGAGACAGTGTGATGTGGAGCCTGTGGGACCAGATATAGTGTGATGTGGGAGACTGTGGGACCAGATACTGTGGGAGCCCAGATATAGTGTGATGTGGGAGCCTGTGGGACCAGATATAGTGTGATGTGGGAGCCTGTGGGACCAGATATAGTGTGATGTGGGAGCCTGTGGGACCAGATATAGTGTGATGTGGGAGACTGTGGGACCAGATACAGTGTGATGTGGGAGCCTGTGGGACCAGCTATAGTGTGATGTGGGAGCCTGTGGGAGCAGATATAGTGTGATGTGAGATGTGGGAGCCTGTGGGACCAGAGACAGTGTGATGTGGGAGCCTGTGGGACCAGAGACAGTGTGATGTGGGAGCCTGTGGGACCAGATATAGTGTGATGTGGGAGCCTGTGGGACCAGATATAGTGTGATGTGGGAGCCTGGGGGACCAGATATAGTGTGATGTGGGAGCCTGTGGGACCAGATATAGTGTGATGTGGGAGCCTGTGGGAGCAGATATAGTGTGATGTGAGATGTGGGAGCCTGTGGGACCAGAGACAGTGTGATGTGGGAGTCTGTGGGACCAGAGACAGTGTGATGTGGAAGCCTGTGGGACCAGATATAGTGTGATGTGGGAGCCTGTGGGACCAGAGACAGTGTGATGTGGGAGCCTGTGGGACCAGAGACAGTGTGATGTGGGAGCCTGTGGGACCAGATATAGTGTGATGTGGGAGCCTGTGGGACCAGAGACCGTGTGATGTGTAGAGCCTGTGGAGAAGATATAGTGTGATGTGGGAGCCTGTGGGACCAGAGACAGTGAGTGTGAGCCTGTGGGACCAGAGACAGTGTGTGATGTGGGAGACTGTGGGACCAGATACAGTGTGATGTGGGAGCCTGTGGGACCAGCTAGTGTGATGTGGGAGCCTGTGGGAGCAGATATAGTGTGATGTGAGATGTGGGAGCCTGTGGGACCAGAGACAGTGTGATGTGGGAGCCTGTGGGACCAGATATAGTGTGATGTGGAGCCTGTGGGACCAGATACAGTGTGATGTGGGAGCCTGTGGGACCAGATATAGTGTGATGTGGAGCCTGTGGGACCAGATATAGTGTGATGTGGGAGCCTGTGGGACCAGAGACAGTGTGATGTGGGAGCCTGTGGGACCAGAGCTATAGTGTGATGTGGAGCCTGTGGGACCAGATATAGTGTGATGAGATGGGAGCCTGTGGGACCAGAGACAGTGTGATGTGGGAGCCTGTGGGACCAGAGACAGTGTGATGTGGGAGCCTGTGGGACCATACATAGTGTGGATGTGGAGCCTGTGGGACCAGACAGTGTGACATGGGAGTGTGATGATGTGGGAGCCTGTGGGACCAGATATAGTGTGATGTGGGAGCCTGTGGGACCAGAGACAGTGTGATGTGGGAGCCTGTGGGACCAGATATAGTGTGATGTGGGAGCCTGTGGGACCAGAGACAGTGTGATGTGTAAGCCTGTGGAGAAGATATAGTGTGATGTGGGAGCCTGTGGGACCAGATACAGTGTGACGTGGGAGCCTGTGGGACCAGATATAGTGTGATGATGTGGAGCCTGTGGGACCAGAGACAGTGTGATGTGGGAGCCTGTGGGACCAGAGACAGTGTGATGTGGGAGCCTGTGGGACCAGAGAGCCTGTGGGACCAGAGACAGTGTGATGTGGGAGCCTGTGGGACCAGAGACAGTGTGATGTGGAGCCTGTGGGACCAGAGATGGTGTGAGATGTGAGATGTGGGAGCCTCTGGGACCAGAGACAGTGAGATGTGGGAGCGTGTGGGACCAGAGACAGTGAGATGTGGAAGCCTGTGGGACCAGATATAGTGTGATGTGGGAGCCTGTGGGACCAGAGACAGTGTGATGTGGAAGCCTGTGGGACCAGATATAGTGTGATGTGGGAGCCTGTGGGACCAGAGACAGTGTGATGTGGGAGCCTGTGGGACCAGATATAGTGTGATGTGGGAGACTGTGGGACCAGATACAGTGTGATGTGGAAGCCTGTGGGACCAGATATAGTGTGATGTGGGAGCCGTTAGGACCAGATATCGTGTGATGTGGGAGTCTGTGGGACCACAGACAGTGTGATGTGGAAGCCTGTGGGACCAGATATAGTGTGATGTGGGAGCCTGTGGGACCAGATATAGTGTGATGTGGGAGCCTTTGGGACCAGATATAGTGTGATGTGGGAGCCTGTGGGACCAGAGACAGTGTGATGTGGGAGCCTGTGGGACCAGATATAGTGTGATGTGGGAGACTGTGGGACCAGATACAGTGTGATGTGGAAGCCTGTGGGACCAGATATCGTGTGATGTGGGAGCCTGTGGGACCAGAGACAGTGTGATGTGGGAGCCTGTGGGACCAGATATAGTGTGATGTGGGAGACTGTGGGACCAGATACAGTGTGATGTGGAAGCCTGTGGGACCAGATATAGTGTGATGTGGGAGCCTGTGGGACCAGATATAGTGTGATGTGGGAGCCTGTGGGACCAGAGACAGTGTGATGTGGAAGCCTGTGGGACCAGATATAGTGTGATGTGGGAGCCTGTGGGACCAGAGACAGTGTGATGTGGGAGCCTGTGGGACCAGATATAGTGTGATGTGGGAGCCTGTGGGACCAGATATAGTGTGATGTGGGAGCCTTTGGGACCAGATATAGTGTGATGTGGGAGCCTGTGGGACCAGAGACAGTGTGATGTGGAAGCCTGTGGGACCAGATATAGTGTGATGTGGAGCCTGTGGGACCAGATATAGTGTGATGTGGGAGCCTGTGGGACCTGTGGGACCAGATACAGTGTGATGTGGGAGCCTGTGGGAGCAGATATAGTGTGATGTGAGCCTGTGGGACCAGAGACAGTGTGATGTGGGAGCCTGTGGGAGAAGATATAGTGTGATGTGAGATGTGGAGCCTGTGGGACCAGAGACAGTGTGATGTGGGAGCCTGTGGGACCAGAGACAGTGTGATGTGGAGCCTGTGGGACCAGAGACAGTGAGATGTGAGCCTGTAGGACCAGAGACAGTGTGATGTGGGAGCCTGTGGGACCAGAGACAGTGTGATGTGGAAGCCTGTGGGACCAGATACAGTGTGATGTGGGAGCCTGTGGGACCAGAGACAGTGTGATGTGGGAGCCTGTGGGACCAGATATAGTGTGATGTGGGAGCCTGTGGGACCAGATACAGTGTGATGTGGAGCCTGTGGGACCAGATATAGTGTGATGTGGACCAGATATAGTGTGAGCCTGTGGGACCAGATATAGTGTGATGTGGGAGCCTGTGGGACCAGATATAGTGTGATGTGGGAGCCTGTGGGACCAGAGACAGTGAGATGTAGAGCCTGTGGACCAGAGACAGTGTGATGTGGGAGCCTGTGGGACCAGATAGTGTGATGTGGGAGTGGGACCAGAGTGTGATGTGGGAGCCTGTGGGACCAGAGACAGTGTGATGTGGAAGCCTGTGGGACCAGATATAGTGTGATGTGGGGAGCCTGTGGGACCAGATACAGTGTGATGTGGGAGCCTGTGGGACCAGATATAGTGTGATGTGAGACTGTGGGACCAGATACAGTGTGATGTGGGAGCCTGTGGGACCAGATATAGTGTGATGGAGCCTGTGGGACCAGAGACAGTGTGATGTGGGAGCCTGTGGGAGAAGATATATGATGTGTGATGTGGGAGCCTGTGGGACCAGAGACAGTGATGTGGGAGCCTGTGGACCAGAGACCTGTGAGCCTGTGGGACCAGAGACAGTGAGATGTGAGCCTGTGGGACCAGAGACAGTGTGATGTGGGAGCCTGTGGGACCAGAGACAGTGTGATGTGGGAGCCTGTGGGACCAGATAGTGTGATGTGGGAGCCTGTGGGACCAGAGACAGTGTGATGTGGGAGCCTGTGGGACCAGATATAGTGTGATGGAGACTGTGGGACCAGAGACAGTGTGATGTGGGAGCCTGTGGGACCAGAGATGGTGTGATGTGGGAGCCTGTGGGACCAGATATAGTGTGATGTGGGAGACTGTGGGACCAGATACAGTGTGATGTGGGAGCCTGTGGGACCAGCTATAGTGTGATGTGGGAGCCTGTGGGAGCAGATATAGTGTGATGTGAGATGTGGGAGCCTGTGGGACCAGAGACAGTGTGATGTGGGAGCCTGTGGGACCAGAGACAGTGTGATGTGGGAGCCTGTGGGACCAGAGACAGTGTGATGTGGGAGCCTGTGGGACCAGAGACAGTGTGATGTGGGAGCCTGTGGGACCAGATATAGTGTGATGTGGGAGACTGTGGGACCAGATACAGTGTGATGTGGGAGCCTGTGGGACAAGATATAGTGTGATGGGAGCCTGTGGGACCAGATATAGTGTGATGTGGGAGCCTGTGGGACCAGATATAGTGTGATGTGGGAGCCTGTGGGACCAGATATAGTGTGATGTGGGAGACTGTGGGACCAGATACAGTGTGATGTGGGAGCCTGTGGGACCAGCTATAGTGTGATGTGGGAGCCTGTGGGAGCAGATATAGTGTGATGTGAGATGTGGGAGCCTGTGGGACCAGAGGCAGTGTGATGTGGGAGCCTGTGGGACCAGAGACAGTGTGATGTGGGAGCCTGTGGGACCAGATATAGTGTGATGTGGGAGCCTGTGGGACCAGATATAGTGTGATGTGGGAGCCTGTGGGACCAGATATAGTGTGATGTGGGAGCCTGTGGGACCAGATATAGTGTGATGTGGGAGCCTGTGGGACCAGAGACAGTGTGATGTGGGAGCCTGTGGGACCAGCTATAGTGTGATGTGGGAGCCTGTGGGAGCAGATATAGTGTGATGTGAGATGTGGGAGCCTGTGGGACCAGAGACAGTGTGATGTGGGAGCCTGTGGGACCAGATATAGTGTGATGTGGGAGCCTGTGGGACCAGACATAGTGTGTGGAGCCTGTGGGACCAGAGACAGTGTGATGTGTAAGCCTGTGGGACCAGAGACAGTGTGATGTGGGAGCCTGTGGGACCAGAGACAGTGTGATGTGGGAGCCTGTGGGACCAGAGACAGTGTGATGTGGAGCCTGTGGGGACCAGATACAGTGTGATGTGGGAGCCTGTGGGACCAGAGACAGCCTGTGGGACCTGTGGGACCAGATACAGTGTGAGTGTGGGACCAGATGTGGGAGCCTGTGGGAGCAGATATAGTGTGATGTGAGATGTGGGAGCCTGTGGGACCAGAGACAGTGTGATGTGGGAGCCTGTGGGACCAGATATAGTGTGATGTGGGAGCCTGTGGGACCAGATATAGTGTGATGTGGGAGCCTGTGGGACCAGATATAGTGTGATGTGGGAGCCTGTGGGACCAGATATAGTGTGATGTGGGAGCCTGTGGGACCAGAGACAGTGTGATGTGGGAGCCTGTGGGACCAGCTATAGTGTGATGTGGGAGCCTGTGGGAGCAGATATAGTGTGATGTGAGATGTGGGAGCCTGTGGGACCAGAGACAGTGTGATGTGGGAGCCTGTGGGACCAGAGACAGTGTGATGTGGGAGCCTGTGGGACCATACATAGTGTGACGTGGAAGCCTGTGGGACCAGAGACAGTGTGACATGGGAGCCTGTTGGACCAGATATCGTGTGATGTGGGAGCCTGTGGGACCAGATATAGTGTGATGTGGGAGCCTGTGGGACCAGAGACCGTGTGATGTGTAAGCCTGTGGGAGAAGATATAGTGTGATGTGGGAGCCTGTGGGACCAGAGATAATGTGATGTGGGAACCTGTGGGAGAAGATATAGTGTGATGTGAGATGTGGGAGCCTGTGGGACCAGAGACAGTGTGGTGTGGGAGCCTGTGGGACCAGAGACAGTGTGATGTGGGAGCCTGTGGGACCAGAGACAGTGAGATGTGGGAGCCTGTGGGACCAGAGACAGTGAGATGTGGGAGCCTTTGGGACCAGAGACAGTGAGATGTGGGAGCCTGTGGGACCAGAGATGGTGTGAGATGTGAGATGTGGGAGCCTCTGGGACCAGAGACAGTGAGATGTGGGAGCGTGTGGGACCAGAGACAGTGAGATGTGGGAGCCTGTGGGACCAGAGACAGTGAGATGTGGGAGCGTGTGGGACCAGAGACAGTGAGATGTGGGAGCCTGTGGGACCAGAGACAGTGAGATGTGGGAGCGTGTGGGACCAGAGACAGTGAGATGTGGGAGCATGTGGGACCAGAGACAGTGAGATGTGGGAGCGTGTGGGACCAGAGACAGTGAGATGTGGGAGCGTGTAGGACCAGAGACAGTGAGATGTGGGAGCCTGTGGGACCATACATAGTGTGACGTGGAAGCCTGTGGGACCAGAGACAGTGTGACGTGGAAGCCTATGGGATCAGAGACAGTGTGACATGGGAGCCTGTGGGACCAGATATAGTGTGATGTGGGAGCCTGTGGGACCAGATAGTGTGATGTGGGAGCCTGTGGGACCAGATACAGTGTGATGTGGGAGCCTGTGGGACCAGAGACCGTGTGATGTGTAAGCCTGTGGGAGAAGATATAGTGTGATGTGGGAGCCTATGGGACCAGAGATAATGTGATGTGGGAACCTGTGGGAGAATATATAGTGTGATGTGAGATGTGGGAGCCTGTGGGAGCAGAGACAGTGTGGTGTGGGAGCCTGTGGGACCAGAGACAGTGAGATGTGGGAGCCTTTGGGACCAGAGACAGTGAGATGTGGGAGCCTGTGGGACCAGAGATGGTGTGATGTGGGAGCCTGTGGGACCAGATATAGTGTGATGTGGGAGCCTGTGGGAGCAGATATAGTGTGATGTGAGATGTGGGAGCCTGTGGGACCAGAGGCAGTGTGATGTGGGAGCCTGTGGGACCAGAGACAGTGTGATGTGGGAGCCTGTGGGACCAGATATAGTGTGATGTGGGAGCCTGTGGGACCAGATATAGTGTGATGTGGGAGCCTGTGGGACCAGAGACAGTGAGATGTGGGAGCGTGTGGGACCAGAGACAGTGAGATGTGGGAGCCTGTGGGACCAGAGACAGTGAGATGTGGGAGCGTGTGGGACCAGAGACAGTGAGATGTGGGAGCATGTGGGACCAGAGACAGTGAGATGTGGGAGCGTGTGGGACCAGAGACAGTGAGATGTGGGAGCGTGTAGGACCAGAGACAGTGAGATGTGGGAGCCTGTGGGACCATACATAGTGTGACGTGGAAGCCTGTGGGACCAGAGACAGTGTGACGTGGAAGCCTATGGGATCAGAGACAGTGTGACATGGGAGCCTGTGGGACCAGATATAGTGTGATGTGGGAGCCTGTGGGACCAGCTATAGTGTGATGTGGGAGCCTGTGGGACCAGATACAGTGTGATGTGGGAGCCTGTGGGACCAGAGACCGTGTGATGTGTAAGCCTGTGGGAGAAGATATAGTGTGATGTGGGAGCCTATGGGACCAGAGATAATGTGATGTGGGAGCCTGTGGGACCAGAGATGGTGTGATGTGGGAGCCTGTGGGACCAGATATAGTGTGATGTGGGAGCCTGTGGGAGCAGATATAGTGTGATGTGGGAGCCTGTGGGAGCAGATATAGTGTGATGTGAGATGTGGGAGCCTGTGGGACCAGAGGCAGTGTGATGTGGGAGCCTGTGGGACCAGAGACAGTGTGATGTGGGAGCCTGTGGGACCAGATATAGTGTGATGTGGGAGCCTGTGGGACCAGATATAGTGTGATGTGGGAGCCTGTGGGACCAGATACAGTGTGATGTGGGAGCCTGTGGGACCAGATATAGTGTGATGTGTAAGCCTGTGGGAGCAGATATAGTGTGATGTGGGAGCCTGTGGGACCAGAGGCAGTGTGATGTGGGAGCCTGTGGGACCAGATATAGTGTGATGATGTGGGAGCCTGTGGGACCAGAGACAGTGTGATGTGGGAGCCTGTGGGACCAGATATAGTGTGATGTGAGAGCCTGTGGGACCAGAGACAGTGTGATGTGGGAGCCTGTGGGACCAGATATAGTGTGATGATGTGGGAGCCTGTGGGACCAGAGACAGTGTGATGTGGGAGCCTGTGGGACCAGAGACAGTGTGATGTGGGAGCCTGTGGGACCAGAGACAGTGTGATGTGGGTGCCTGTGGGACCAGATATCGTGTGATGTGGAAGCCTGTGGGACCAGATATAGTGTGATGTGGGAGCCTGTGGGACCAGAGACAGTGTGATGTGGGAGCCTGTGGGACCAGATATAGTGTGATGTGGAGCCTGTGGGACCAGATATAGTGTGATGAGCCTGTGGGACCAGATATAGTGTGATGTGGAGCCTGTGGGAGCAGATATAGTGTGATGTGATGTGGGAGTCTGTGGGACCAGAGACAGTGTGATGTGGGAGCCTGTGGGAGCAGATATAGTGTGATGTGAGAGCCTGTGGGACCAGAGACAGTGTGATGTGGGAGCCTGTGGGAGAAGATATAGTGTGATGAGAGATGTGGGAGCCTGTGGGACCAGAGACAGTGTGATGTGGGAGCCTGTGGGACCAGAGACAGTGTGATGTGGGAGCCTGTGGGACCAGAGACAGTGTGATGTGGGTGCCTGTGGGACCAGATATCGTGTGATGTGGAAGCCTGTGGGACCAGATATAGTGTGATGTGGGAGCCTGTGGGACCAGAGACAGTGTGATGTGGGAGCCTGTGGGACCAGATATAGTGTGATGTGGGAGACTGTGGGACCAGATACAGTGTGATGTGGAAGCCTGTGGGACCAGATATAGTGTGATGTGGGAGCCTGTAGGACCAGATATCGTGTGATGTGGGAGTCTGTGGGACCAGAGACAGTGTGATGTGGAAGCCTGTGGGACCAGATATAGTGTGATGTGGGAGCCTGTGGGACCAGAGACAGTGTGATGTGGGAGCCTGTGGGACCAGATATAGTGTGATGTGGGAGCCTGTGGGACCAGATATAGTGTGATGTGGGAGCCTGTGGGACCAGATATAGTGTGATGTGGGAGCCTGTGGGACCAGATATAGTGTGATGTGGGAGACTGTGGGACCAGACACAGTGTGATGTGGGAGCCTGTGGGACCAGCTATAGTGTGATGTGGGAGCCTGTGGGAGCAGATATAGTGTGATGTGAGATGTGGGAGCCTGTGGGACCAGAGACAGTGTGATGTGGGAGCCTGTGGGACCAGAGACAGTGTGATGTGAGAGCCTGTGGGACCAGAGACAGTGTGATGTGGGAGCCTGTGGGACCAGAGACAGTGAGATGTGGGAGCCTGTGGGACCAGATACAGTGTGATGTGGGAGCCTGTGGGACCAGAGACAGTGTGATGTGGGAGCCTGTGGGACCAGAGACAGTGTGATGTGGGAGCCTGTGGGACCATACATAGTGTGATGTGGGAGCCTGTGGGACCAGAGACAGTGTGACGTGGAAGCCTGTGGGACCAGAGACAGTGTGACATGGGAGCCTGTGGGACCAGATATCGTGTGATGTGGGAGCCTGTGGGACCAGATATAGTGTGATGTGGGAGCCTGTGGGACCAGAGACGGTGTGATGTGGGAGCCTGTGGGACCAGAGACAGTGTGATGTGGAAGCCTGTGGGACCAGATATTGTGTGATGTGGGAGCCTGTGGGACCAGAAACAGTGTGATGTGGGAGCCTGTGGGACCAGATATAGTGTGATGTGGGAGACTGTGGGACCAGATACAGTGTGATGTGGGAGCCTGTGGGACAAGATATAGTGTGATGTGGGAGCCTGTGGGACCAGATATAGTGTGATGTGGGAGCCTGTGGGACCAGATATAGTGTGATGTGGGAGCCTGTGGGACCAGAGACAGTGTGATGTGGAAGCCTGTGGGACCAGATATAGTGTGATGTGGGAGCCTGTGGGACCAGATATAGTGTGATGTGGGAGACTGTGGGACCAGATACAGTGTGATGTGGGAGCCTGTGGGACCAGCTATAGTGTGATGTGGGAGCCTGTGGGAGCCAGAGATGTGGGAGCCTGTGGGACCAGAGGCAGTGTGATGTGGGAGCCTGTGGGACCAGAGACAGTGTGATGTGGGAGCCTGTGGGACCAGATATAGTGTGATGTGGGAGCCTGTGGGACCAGATATAGTGTGATGTGGGAGCCTGTGGGACCAGATATAGTGTGATGTGGGAGCCTGTGGGACCAGAGACAGTGTGATGTGGAAGCCTGTGGGACCAGATATAGTGTGATGTGGGAGCCTGTGGGAGCAGATATAGTGTGATGTGAGATGTGGGAGCCTGTGGGACCAGAGACAGTGTGATGTGGGAGCCTGTGGGACCAGAGACAGTGTGATGTGGGAGCCTGTGGGACCATACATAGTGTGACGTGGAAGCCTGTGGGACCAGAGACAGTGTGACATGGGAGCCTGTGGGACCAGATATCGTGTGATGTGGGAGCCTGTGGGACCAGATATAGTGTGATGTGGGAGCCTGTGGGACCAGATATAGTGTGATGTGGGAGACTGTGGGACCAGATACAGTGTGATGTGGGAGCCTGTGGGACCAGAGACAGTGTGATGTGGAGCCTGTGGGACCAGATATAGTGTGATGTGGGAGCCTGTGGGACCAGATATAGTGTGATGTGGGAGCCTGTGGGACCAGATATAGTGTGATGTGGGAGCCTGTGGGACCAGATACAGTGTGATGTGAGCCTGTGGGACCAGAGCCTGTGATGGACCAGATATAGTGTGATGTGGGAGCCTATGGGACCAGAGATAATGTGATGTGGGAACCTGTGGGACCATATATAGTGTGATGTGAGATGTGGGAGCCTGTGGGACCAGAGACAGTGTGATGTGGGAGCCTGTGGGACCAGAGACAGTGAGATGTGGGGAGCCTGTGGGACCAGAGACAGTGTGATGTGGGAGCCTGTGGGACCAGAGATGGTGTGATGTGGAGCCTGTGGGACCAGATATAGTGTGATGTGGGAGCCTGTGGGACCAGATACAGTGTGATGTGGGAGCCTGTGGGACCAGATACAGTGTGATGTGGGAGCCTGGACAGGAGCCTGTGGGACCAGAGACAGTGTGATAGCCTGTGGGACCAGAGACAGTGTGATGTGGGAGCCTGTGGGACCAGAGACAGTGTGATGTGGGAGCCTGTGGGACCAGATATAGTGTGATGTGGGAGCCTGTGGGACCAGATATAGTGTGATGTGGGAGCCTGTGGGACCAGATATAGTGTGATGTGGGAGCCTGTGGGACCAGATATAGTGTGATGTGGGAGCCTGTGGGACCAGATATAGTGTGATGAGCCTGTGGGACCAGATATAGTGTGATGTGGGAGACTGTGGGACCAGATACAGTGTGATGTGGGAGCCTGTGGGACCAGCTATAGTGTGATGTGGGAGCCTGTGGGAGCAGATATAGTGTGATGTGAGATGTGGGAGCCTGTGGGACCAGAGGCAGTGTGATGTGGGAGCCTGTGGGACCAGAGACAGTGTGATGTGGGAGCCTGTGGGACCAGATATAGTGTGATGTGGGAGCCTGTGGGACCAGATATAGTGTGATGTGGGAGCCTGGGGACCAGATATAGTGTGATGTGGGAGCCTGTGGGACCAGATATAGTGTGATGTGGGAGCCAGCAGATATAGTGTGATGTGAGATGTGTGGGAGCCTGTGGGACCAGAGACAGTGTGATGTGGGAGCCTGTGGGACCAGAGACAGTGTGATGTGGGAGCCTGTGGGACCAGATATGGAAGCCTGTGGGACCAGAGACAGTGTGACATGGGAGCCTGTGGGACCAGAGACAGTGTGATGTGGGAGCCTGTGGGACCAGATATAGTGTGATGTGGGAGCCTGTGGGACCCAGATATAGTGTGATGTGGGAGCCTGTGGGACCAGAGACAGTGTGATGTGGGAGCCTGTGGGACCAGAGACAGTGTGATGTGGGAGCCTGTGGGACCAGATGATGTGGGAGTGTGATAGTGTGATGTGGGAGCCTGTGGGACCAGATATAGTGTGATGTGATGTGGGAGCCTGTGGGACCAGAGACAGTGTGATGTGGGAGCCTGTGGGACCAGATACAGTGTGATGTGGGAGCCTGTGGGACCAGATATAGTGTGATGTGGGAGCCTGTGGGACCAGATATAGTGTGATGTGAGCCTGTGGGACCAGATAGTGTGATGTGGAGCCTGTGGGCCTGTGGGACCAGCTATAGTGTGATGTGGGAGCCTGTGGGACCAGATATAGTGTGATGTGAGATGTGGGAGCCTGTGGGACCAGAGACAGTGTGATGTGGGAGCCTGTGGGACCAGAGACAGTGTGATGTGGGAGCCTGTGGGGACGTGGAAGCCTGTGGACCAGAGACATGACATGGAGCCTGTGGGACCAGATAGTGTGATGTGGGAGCCTGTGGGACCAGATATAGTGTGATGTGGGAGCCTGTGGGACCAGAGACAGTGTGATGTGGGAGCCTGTGGGACCAGATATAGTGTGATGTGGGAGCCTGTGGGACCAGAGATGTGATGTGTGTGATGTGATGGAGCCTGTGGGACCAGAGATAATGTGACGGGAACCTGTGGGAGAAGATATAGTGTGATGTGAGATGTAGAGCCTGTGGGACCAGAGACAGTGAGATGTGGGAGCCTGTGGGACCAGAGACAGTGTGATGTGGGAGCCTGTGGGACCAGAGACAGTGTGATGTGGGAGCCTGTGGGACCAGAGACATATGTGGAGCCTGTGACAGTGAGATGTGGGAGCCTGTGGGACCAGAGATGGTGTGAGTGTGATGTGGGAGCCTGTGGGACCAGAGACAGTGAGATGTGGGAGCCTGTGGGACCAGAGACAGTGTGATGTGGGAAGCCTGTGGGACCAGATATAGTGTGAGCCTGTGGGACCAGAGACAGTGTGATGTGGAAGCCTGTGGGACCAGATATAGTGTGATGTGGAGCCTGTGGGACCAGAGACAGTGTGATGTGGGAGCCTGTGGGACCAGATATAGTGTGATGTGGGGAGACTGTGGGACCAGATACAGTGTGATGTGGAGCCTGTGGGACCAGATATAGTGTGATGTGGGAGCCTTAGGACCAGATATAGTGTGATGTGGGAGTCTGTGGGACCACAGACAGTGTGATGTGGAGCCTGTGGGACCAGATATAGTGTGATGTGGGAGCCTGTGGGACCAGATATAGTGTGATGTGGGAGCCTGTGGGACCAGATATAGTGTGATGTGGGAGCCTGTGGGACCAGAGACAGTGTGATGTGGGAGCCTGTGGGACCAGATATAGTGTGATGTGGGAGACTGTGGGACCAGATACAGTGTGACAGTGTGATCGTGTGATGGGAGCCTGTGGGACCAGAGACAGTGTGATGTGGAGCCTGTGGGACCAGATACAGTGTGATGTGGGAGCCTGTGGGACCAGATACAGTGTGATGTGAGGAAGCCTGTGGGACCAGATATAGTGTGATGTGGGAGCCTGTAGGACCAGATACGTGTGATGTGGGAGCCTGTGGGACCAGAGACAGTGTGATGTGAAGCCTGTGGGACCAGATATAGTGTGATGTGGAGCCTGTGGGACCAGAGACAGTGTGTGTGATGTGGGACCAGATAGCCTGTGGGCCTGTGGGACCAGATATAGTGTGATGTGGGAGCCTGTGGGACCAGATATAGTGTGATGTGGGAGCCTGTGGGACCAGAGACAGTGTGATGTGGGAGCCTGTGGGACCAGATACAGTGTGATGTGGAGCCTGTGGGACCAGATATAGTGTGATGTGGGAGCCTGTGGGACCAGATATAGTGTGATGTGGGAGCCTGTGGGACCAGATATAGTGTGATGTGGGAGCCTGTGGGACCAGATATAGTGTGATGTGGGAGCCTGTGGGACCAGAGACAGTGTGATGTGGGAGCCTGTGGGACCAGATATAGTGTGATGTGGGAGCCTGTGGGACCAGATATAGTGTGATGTGGGAGCCTTTGGGACCAGATATAGTGTGATGTGGGAGCCTGTGGGACCAGAGACAGTGTGATGTGGGAGCCTGTGGGACCAGATATAGTGTGATGTGGGAGCCTGTGGGACCAGATATAGTGTGATGTGGGAGCCTGTGGGACCAGATATAGTGTGATGTGGGAGACTGTGGGACCAGATACAGTGTGATGTGGGAGCCTGTGGGAGCAGATATAGTGTGATGTGAGAGCCTGTGGGACCAGAGACAGTGTGATGTGGGAGCCTGTGGGAGAAGATATAGTGTGATGTGAGATGTGGGAGCCTGTGGGACCAGAGACAGTGAGATGTGGGAGCCTGTGGCACCAGAGACAGTGTGATGTGGGAGCCTGTGGGACCAGAGACAGTGAGATGTGGGAGCCTGTGGGACCAGAGACAGTGTGATGTGGGAGCCTGTGGGACCAGAGACAGTGTGATGTGGAAGCCTGTGGGACCAGATATCGTGTGATGTGGGAGCCTGTGGGACCAGAGACAGTGTGATGTGGGAGCCTGTGGGACCAGATATAGTGTGATGTGGGAGACTGTGGGACCAGATACAGTGTGATGGTGGAGCCTGTGGGACCAGATATAGTGTGATGGGAGCCTGTGGGACCAGATATAGTGTGATGGAGCCTGTGGGACCAGATATAGTGTGATGTGGGAGCCTGTGGGACCAGATATAGTGTGATGTGGGAGCCTGTGGGACCAGATACAGTGTGATGTGGGAGCCTGTGGGACCAGAGACCGTGTGATGTGTAAGCCTGTGGGAGAAGATATAGTGTGATGTGGGAGCCTATGGGACCAGAGATAATGTGATGTGGGAACCTGTGGGATAATATATAGTGTGATGTGAGATGTGGGAGCCTGTGGGAGCAGAGACAGTGTGGTGTGGGAGCCTGTGGGACCAGAGACAGTGAGATGGGAGCCTTTGGGACCAGAGACAGTGAGATGTGGGAGCCTGTGGGACCAGAGATGGTGTGATGTGGGAGCCTGTGGGACCAGATATAGTGTGATGTGGGAGACTGTGGGACCAGATACAGTGTGATGTGGGAGCCTGTGGGACCAGCTATAGTGTGATGTGGGAGCCTGTGGGAGCAGATATAGTGTGATGTGAGATGTGGGAGCCTGTGGGACCAGAGACAGTGTGATGTGGGAGCCTGTGGGACCAGAGACAGTGTGATGTGGGAGCCTGTGGGACCAGAGACAGTGTGATGTGGGAGCCTGTGGGACCAGAGACAGTGTGATGTGGGAGCCTGTGGGACCAGATATAGTGTGATGTGGGAGACTGTGGGACCAGATACAGTGTGATGTGGGAGCCTGTGGGACAAGATATAGTGTGATGTGGGAGCCTGTGGGACCAGATATAGTGTGATGTGGGAGCCTGTGGGACCAGATATAGTGTGATGTGGGAGCCTGTGGGACCAGATATAGTGTGATGTGGGAGACTGTGGGACCAGATACAGTGTGATGTGGGAGCCTGTGGGACCAGCTATAGTGTGATGTGGGAGCCTGTGGGAGCAGATATAGTGTGATGTGAGATGTGGGAGCCTGTGGGACCAGAGGCAGTGTGATGTGGGAGCCTGTGGGACCAGAGACAGTGTGATGTGGGAGCCTGTGGGACCAGATATAGTGTGATGTGGGAGCCTGTGGGACCAGATATAGTGTGATGTGGGAGCCTGTGGGACCAGATATAGTGTGATGTGGGAGCCTGTGGGACCAGATATAGTGTGATGTGGGAGCCTGTGGGACCAGATATAGTGTGTGAGCCTGTGGGGAGCCTGTGATGGACCAGCTATAGTGTGATGTGGGAGCCTGTGGGACCAGATATAGTGTGATGAGATGTGGGAGCCTGTGGGACCAGAGACAGTGTGATGTGGGAGCCTGTGGGACCAGATATAGTGTGAGTGTGATGTGACGTGGAAGCCTGTGGGACCAGAGACAGTGTGATGGGAGCCTGTGGGACCAGAGACAGTGTGATGTGGGAGCCTGTGGGACCAGATATAGTGTGATGTGGGAGCCTGTGGGACCAGAGACCGTGTGATGTGTAAGCCTGTGGGAGAAGATATAGTGTGATGTGGGAGCCTGTGGGACCAGAGACAGTGAGATGTGGGAGCCTTTGGGACCAGAGACAGTGAGATGGGAGACTGTGGGACCAGTGATGTGGGAGCCTGTGGGACCAGCTATAGTGTGATGTGGGAGCCTGTGGGAGCAGATATAGTGTGATGTGAGATGTAGGAGCCTGTGGGACCAGAGACAGTGTGATGTGGGAGCCTGTGGGACCAGATATAGTGTGATGTGGGAGCCTGTGGGACCAGATATAGTGTGATGTGGGAGCCTGTGGGACCAGATATAGTGTGATGTGGGAGCCTGTGGGACCAGATATAGTGTGATGTGGGAGCCTGTGGGACCAGAGACAGTGTGATGTGGGAGCCTGTGGGACCAGCTATAGTGTGATGTGGGAGCCTGTGGGAGCAGATATAGTGTGATGTGAGATGTAGGAGCCTGTGGGACCAGAGACAGTGTGATGTGGGAGCCTGTGGGACCAGAGACAGTGTGATGTGGGAGCCTGTGGGACCATACATAGTGTGACGTGGAAGCCTGTGGGACCAGAGACAGTGTGACATGGGAGCCTGTTGGACCAGATATCGTGTGATGTGGGAGCCTGTGGGACCAGATATAGTGTGATGTGGGAGCCTGTGGGACCAGAGACCGTGTGATGTGTAAGCCTGTGGGAGAAGATATAGTGTGATGTGGGAGCCTGTGGGACCAGAGATAATGTGATGTGGGAACCTGTGGGAGAAGATATAGTGTGATGTGAGATGTGGGAGCCTGTGGGACCAGAGACAGTGTGGTGTGGGAGCCTGTGGGACCAGAGACAGTGTGATGTGGGAGCCTGTGGGACCAGAGACAGTGAGATGTGGGAGCCTGTGGGACCAGAGACAGTGAGATGTGGGAGCCTTTGGGACCAGAGACAGTGAGATGTGGGAGCCTGTGGGACCAGAGATGGTGTGAGATGTGAGATGTAGGAGCCTCTGGGACCAGAGACAGTGAGATGTGGGAGCGTGTGGGACCAGAGACAGTGAGATGTGGGAGCCTGTGGGACCAGAGACAGTGAGATGTGGGAGCGTGTGGGACCAGAGACAGTGAGATGTGGGAGCCTGTGGGACCAGAGACAGTGAGATGTGGGAGCGTGTGGGACCAGAGACAGTGAGATGTGGGAGCATGTGGGACCAGAGACAGTGAGATGTGGGAGCGTGTGGGACCAGAGACAGTGAGATGTGGGAGCGTGTAGGACCAGAGACAGTGAGATGTGGAGCCTGTGGGACCATACATAGTGTGACGTGGAAGCCTGTGGGACCAGAGACAGTGTGACGTGAAGCCTATGGGATCAGAGACAGTGTGACATGGGAGCCTGTGGGACCAGATATAGTGTGATGTGGGAGCCTGTGGGACCAGCTATAGTGTGATGTGGAGCCTGTGGGACCAGATACAGTGTGATGTGGGAGCCTGTGGGACCAGAGACCGTGTGATGTGTAAGCCTGTGGGAGAAGATATAGTGTGATGTGGGAGCCTATGGGACCAGAGATAATGTGATGTGGGAACCTGTGGGAGAATATATAGTGTGATGTGAGATGTGGGAGCCTGTGGGAGCAGAGACAGTGTGGTGTGGAGCCTGTGGGACCAGAGACAGTGAGATGTGGGAGCCTTTGGGACCAGAGACAGTGAGATGTGGGAGCCTGTGGGACCAGAGATGGTGTGATGTGGGAGCCTGTGGGACCAGATATAGTGTGATGTGGGAGCCTGTGGGAGCAGATATAGTGTGATGTGAGATGTGGGAGCCTGTGGGACCAGAGGCAGTGTGATGTGGGAGCCTGTGGGACCAGAGACAGTGTGATGTGGGAGCCTGTGGGACCAGATATAGTGTGATGTGGGAGCCTGTGGGACCAGATATAGTGTGATGTGGGAGCCTGTGGGACCAGAGACAGTGAGATGTGGGAGCGTGTGGGACCAGAGACAGTGAGATGTGGGAGCCTGTGGGACCAGAGACAGTGAGATGTGGGAGCGTGTGGGACCAGAGACAGTGAGATGTGGGAGCATGTGGGACCAGAGACAGTGAGATGTGGGAGCGTGTGGGACCAGAGACAGTGAGATGTGGGAGCGTGTAGGACCAGAGACAGTGAGATGTGGGAGCCTGTGGGACCATACATAGTGTGACGTGAAGCCTGTGGGACCAGAGACAGTGTGACGTGGAAGCCTATGGGATCAGAGACAGTGTGACATGGGAGCCTGTGGGACCAGATATAGTGTGATGTGGAGCCTGTGGGACCAGCTATAGTGTGATGTGGGAGCCTGTGGGACCAGATACAGTGTGATGTGGAGCCTGTGGGACCAGAGACCGTGTGATGTGTAAGCCTGTGGGAGAAGATATAGTGTGATGTGGGAGCCTATGGGACCAGAGATAATGTGATGTGGGAGCCTGTGGGACCAGAGATGGTGTGATGTAGAGCCTGTGGGACCAGATATAGTGTGATGTGGGAGCCTGTGGGAGCAGATATAGTGTGATGGGGAGCCTGTGGGAGCAGATATAGTGTGATGTGAGATGTGGGAGCCTGTGGGACCAGAGGCAGTGTGATGTGGGAGCCTGTGGGACCAGAGACAGTGTGATGTGGAGCCTGTGGGACCAGATATAGTGTGATGTGGGAGCCTGTGGGACCAGATATAGTGTGATGTGGGAGCCTGTGGGACCAGATACAGTGTGATGTGGGAGCCGTGTGATGGGAGGAGAAGATATAGTGTGATGTGGGAGCCTATGGGACCAGATATAGTGTGATGTGGAGCCTGTGGGAGCAGATATAGTGTGATGAGATGTGAGGAGCCTGTGGGACCAGAGACAGTGTGATGTGGGAGCCTGTGGGAGCAGATATAGTGTGATGTGAGAGCCTGTGGGACCAGAGACAGTGTGATGTGGGAGCCTGTGGGAGAAGATATAGTGTGATGAGAGATGTGAGCCTGTGGACCAGAGACAGTGTGATGTGGGAGCCTGTGGGACCAGAGTGTGATGTAGGAGCCTGTGGGACCAGAGACAGTGTGATGTAGGTGCCTGTGGGACCAGATATCGTGTGATGGGAGCCTGTGGGACCAGATATAGTGTGATGTGGGAGCCTGTGGGACCAGAGACAGTGTGATGTGGGAGCCTGTGGGACCAGATATAGTGTGATGTGGGAGACTGTGGGACCAGATACAGTGTGATGTGGAAGCCTGTGGGACCAGATATAGTGTGATGTGGGAGCCTGTAGGACCAGATATCGTGTGATGTGAGTCTGTGGGACCAGAGACAGTGTGATGTGGAAGCCTGTGGGACCAGATATAGTGTGATGTGGGAGCCTGTGGGACCAGAGACAGTGTGATGTGGGAGCCTGTGGGACCAGATATAGTGTGATGTGGGAGCCTGTGGGACCAGATATAGTGTGATGTGGAGCCTGTGGGACCAGAGTGTGATGTGAGTGTGATAGTGTGATGTGGGAGACTGTGGGACCAGACACAGTGTGATGTGGAGCCTGTGGGACCAGCTATAGTGTGATGTGGGAGCCTGTGGGAGCAGATATAGTGTGATGTGAGATGTGTGGGAGCCTGTGGGACCAGAGACAGTGTGATGTGGGAGCCTGTGGGACCAGAGACAGTGTGATGTGGAGCCTGTGGGACCAGAGACAGTGTGATGTGGGAGCCTGTGGCACCAGAGACAGTGAGATGTGGGAGCCTGTGGGACCAGATACAGTGTGATGTGGGAGCCTGTGGGACCAGAGACAGTGTGATGTGGGAGCCTGTGGGACCAGAGACAGTGTGATGTGGAGCCTGTGGGACCATACATAGTGTGATGTGAGCCTGTGGGACCAGAGACCGTGGAAGCCTGTGGGACCAGAGACAGTGTGACATGGGAGCCTGTGGGACCAGATATCGTGTGATGTGGGAGCCTGTGGGACCAGATATAGTGTGATGTGGGAGCCTGTGGGACCAGAGACGGTGTGATGTGGGAGCCTGTGGGACCAGAGACAGTGATGTGGGAGCCTGTGGGACCAGATATAGTGTGATGTGGAGCCTGTAGGACCAGATATAGTGTGATGTGGAGACTGTGGGACCAGATACAGTGTGATGTGGGAGCCTGTGGGACCAGCTATAGTGTGATGTGGAGCCTGTGGGACCAGATATAGTGTGATGAGATGTGGAGCCTGTGGGACCAGAGACAGTGTGATGTGGAGCCTGTGGGACCAGAGACAGTGTGATGTGGGAGCCTGTGGGACCAGAGACAGTGTGATGTGGGAGCCTGTGGGACCAGAGACAGTGTGATGTGAAGCCTGTGGGACCAGCCGTGTGATGTGGGAGTCTGTGGGACCAGAGACAGTGTGATGTGGAAGCCTGTGGGACCAGATATAGTGTGATGTGGGAGCCTGTGGGACCAGAGACAGTGTGATGTGGGAGCCTGTGGGACCAGATATAGTGTGATGTGGAGACTGTGGGACCAGATACAGTGTGATGTGGAAGCCTGTGGGACCAGATACAGTGTGATGTGGAAGCCTGTAGGACCAGATATCGTGTGATGTGGGAGCCTGTGGGACAGACAGTGTGATGTGGAAGCCTGTGGACCAGATATAGTGTGATGTGGGAGCCTGTGGGACCAGATACAGTGTGATGTGGAGCCTGTAGGACCAGATATAGTGTGATGTGGGAGCCTGTGGGACCAGAGACAGTGTGATGTGAAGCCTGTGGGACCAGATATAGTGTGATGTGGGAGCCTGTGGGACCAGATATAGTGTGATGTGGGAGCCTGTGGGACCAGATATAGTGTGATGTGGGAGCCTGTGGGACCAGATATAGTGTGATGTGGGAGCCTGTGGGACCAGATATAGTGTGATGTGGGAGACTGTGGGACCAGACACAGTGTGATGTGGGAGCCTGTGGGACCAGCTATAGTGTGATGTGGGGAGCCTGTGGGAGCAGATATAGTGTGATGTGAGATGTGGGAGCCTGTGGGACCAGAGACAGTGTGATGTGGGAGCCTGTGGGACCAGAGACAGTGTGATGTGAGAGCCTGTGGGACCAGAGACAGTGTGATGTGGGAGCCTGTGGCACCAGAGACAGTGAGATGTGGGAGCCTGTGGGACCAGATACAGTGTGATGTGGGAGCCTGTGGGACCAGAGACAGTGTGATGTGGGAGCCTGTGGGACCAGAGACAGTGTGATGTGGGAGCCTGTGGGACCATACATAGTGTGATGTGGGAGCCTGTGGGACCAGAGACAGTGTGACGTGGAAGCCTGTGGGACCAGAGACAGTGTGACATGGGAGCCTGTGGGACCAGATATCGTGTGATGTGGGAGCCTGTGGGACCAGATATAGTGTGATGTGGGAGCCTGTGGGACCAGAGACGGTGTGATGTGGGAGCCTGTGGGACCAGAGACAGTGAGATGTGGGAGCCTGTGGGACCAGATATAGTGTGATGTGGGAGCCTGTGGGACCAGATATAGTGTGATGTGGGAGACTGTGGGACCAGATACAGTGTGATGTGGGAGCCTGTGGGACCAGCTATAGTGTGATGTGGGAGCCTGTGGGAGCAGATATAGTGTGATGTGGAGCCTGTGGGACCAGAGACCTGGAGCCTGTGGGACCAGAGACAGTGTGATGTGGAGCCTGTGGGACCAGAGACAGTGTGATGTGGGAGCCTGTGGGACCAGATATAGTGTGATGTGGGAGCCTGTGGGACCAGATATAGTGTGATGTGGAGCCTGTGGGACCAGATATAGTGTGATGTGGAAGCCTGTGGGACCAGATATAGTGTGATGGGAGCCTGTGGGACCAGATATAGTGTGATGTGGGAGCCTGTGGGACCAGATATAGTGTGATGTGGGAGCCTGTGGGACCAGAGACAGTGTGATGTGGGAGCCTGTGGGACCAGCTATAGTGTGATGTGGGAGCCTGTGGGAGCAGATATAGTGTGATGTGAGATGTGGGAGCCTGTGGGACCAGAGGCAGTGTGATGTGGGAGCCTGTGGGACCAGAGACAGTGTGATGTGGGAGCCTGTGGGACCAGATATAGTGTGATGTGGGAGCCTGTGGGACCAGATATAGTGTGATGTGTGGGAGCCTGTGGGACCAGATATAGTGTGATGTGGGAGCCTGTGGGACCAGAGACAGTGTAGGACCAGATGTGGAGCCTGTGGGACCAGAGACAGTGTGATGTGGGAGCCTGTGGGACCATGTGTGATGGAGCCTGTGGGAGCAGATATAGTGTGATGTGAGATGTGGGAGCCTGTGGGACCAGAGACAGTGTGATGTGGGAGCCTGTGGGACCAGAGACAGTGTGATGTGGGAGCCTGTGGGACCATACATAGTGTGACGTGGAAGCCTGTGGGACCAGAGACAGTGTGACATGGGAGCCTGTGGGACCAGAGACAGTGTGATGTGGGAGCCTGTGGGACCAGATATAGTGTGATGTGGGAGCCTGTGGGACCAGAGATGTGTGTGAGCCTGTGGGAGAAGATATAGTGTGATGTGGGACCTGTGGGACCAGAGACAGTGTGATGTGGGAGCCTTTGGGACCAGATAGTGAGTGTGGGAGACTGTGGGACCAGATACCTGTGATGGAGCCTGTGGGACCAGATATAGTGTGATGTGGGAGCCTGTGGGACCAGATATAGTGTGATGTGAGATGTGGGAGCCTGTGGGACCAGAGACAGTGTGATGTGGGAGCCTGTGGGACCAGATATAGTGTGATGTGGGAGCCTGTGGGACCAGATATAGTGTGATGTGGGAGCCTGTGGGACCAGATATAGTGTGATGTGGGAGCCTGTGGGACCAGATATAGTGTGATGTGGGGCCTGTGGGACCAGAGACAGTGTGATGTGGGAGCCTGTGGGACCAGCTATAGTGTGATGTGGGACAGGAGCAGATATAGTGTGATGTGAGATGTGGAGCCTGTGGGACCAGAGACAGTGTGATGTGGGAGCCTGTGGGACCAGAGACAGTGTGATGTGATGTGGGACCATACATAGTGTGGGCCTGTGGGACCAGAGACATGTGACATGGGAGCCTGTTGGACCAGATATGGTGTGATGTGGGAGCCTGTGGGACCAGATATAGTGTGATGTGGGAGCCTGTGGGACCAGAGACCGTGTGATGTGTAAGCCTGTGGGAGAAGATATAGTGTGATGTGGGAGCCTGTGGGACCAGAGATAATGTGATGTGGGAACCTGTGGGAGAAGATATAGTGTGAGATGTGGGAGCCTGTGGGACCAGAGACAGTGTGGTGTGGGAGCCTGTGGGACCAGAGACAGTGTGATGTGGGAGCCTGTGGGACCAGAGACAGTGAGATGTGGGAGCCTGTGGGACCAGAGACAGTGAGATGTGGGAGCCTTTGGGACCAGAGACAGTGAGATGTGGGAGCCTGTGGACCAGAGCCTGAGATGTGGGAGCCTCTGGGACCAGAGACAGTGAGATGTGGGAGCGTGTGGGACCAGAGACAGTGAGATGTGGGAGCCTGTGGGACCAGAGACAGTGAGATGGGAGCTGTGGGACCAGAGACAGTGAGATGTGGGAGCCTGTGGGACCAGAGACAGTGAGATGTGGGAGCGTGTGGGACCAGAGACAGTGAGATGTGGGAGCATGTGGGACCAGAGACAGTGTGATGTGGGAGCGTGTGGGACCAGAGACAGTGAGATGTGGGAGCGTGTAGGACCAGAGACAGTGAGATGTGGGAGCCTGTGGGACCATACATAGTGTGACGTGGAAGCCTGTGGGACCAGAGACAGTGTGACGTGGAAGCCTATGGGATCAGAGACAGTGTGACATGGGAGCCTGTGGGACCAGATATAGTGTGATGTGGGAGCCTGTGGGACCAGCTATAGTGTGATGTGGGAGCCTGTGGGACCAGATACAGTGTGATGTGGGAGCCTGTGGGACCAGAGACCGTGTGATGTGTAAGCCTGTGGGAAGATATAGTGTGATGTGGGAGCCTATGGGACCAGAGATAATGTGATGTGGGAACCTGTGGGGACCATAGTGTGATGAGATGTGAGCCTGTGGGAGCAGAGACAGTGTGGTGTGGGAGCCTGTGGGACCAGAGACAGTGAGATGTGGGAGCCTTTGGGACCAGAGACAGTGAGATGTGGGAGCCTGTGGGACCAGAGATGGTGTGATGTGGGAGCCTGTGGGACCAGATATAGTGTGATGTGGGAGCCTGTGGGAGCAGATATAGTGTGATGTGAGATGTGGGAGCCTGTGGGACCAGAGGCAGTGTGATGTGGGAGCCTGTGGGACCAGAGACAGTGTGATGTGGAGCCTGTGGGACCAGATAGTGTGATGTGGAGCCTGTGGGACCAGATATAGTGTGATGTGGGAGCCTGTGGGACCAGACAGTGAGATGTGGAGCGTGTGACAGTGAGATGTAGGAGCCTGTGGGACCAGAGATGAGATAGCGTGTGAGTGAGATGTGGGAGCATGTGGGACCAGAGACAGTGAGATGTGGGAGCGTGTGGGACCAGAGACAGTGAGATGTGGGAGACTGTGTAGGACCAGAGACAGTGAGATGTGGGAGCCTGTGGGACCAGATATAGTGTGATGTGGAGCCTGTGGGACCAGAGACAGTGTGATGTGAGCCTATGGGATCAGAGACAGTGTGGATGGGAGCCAGTGGGACCAGATATAGTGTGATGTGGGAGCCTGTGGGACCAGCTATAGTGTGATGTGGGAGCCTGTGGGACCAGATACAGTGTGATGTGGGAGCCTGTGGGACCAGAGACCGTGTGATGTGTAAGCCTGTGGGAGAAGATATAGTGTGATGTGGGAGCCTGTGGGACCAGAGATAATGTGATGTGGGAGCCTGTGGGACCAGAGATGGTGTGATGTGGGAGCCTGTGGGACCAGATATAGTGTGATGTAGGAGCCTGTGATGTGGGAGCCTGTGGGACCAGATATAGTGTGATGTGAGATGTGGGAGCCTGTGGGACCAGAGGCAGTGTGATGTGGGAGCCTGTGGGACCAGAGACAGTGTGATGTGGGAGCCTGTGGGACCAGATATAGTGTGATGTGGGAGCCTGTGGGACCAGATATAGTGTGATGTGGGAGCCTGTGGGACCAGATACAGTGTGATGCCTGTGGGACCAGAGCCTGTGATGGAGCCTGTGGGGAGAAGATATAGTGTGATGTGGGAGCCTATGGGACCAGATATAGTGTGATGTGGGAGCCTGTGGGACCAGAGACCGTGTGATGTGTAAGCCTGTGGGAGAAGATATAGTGTGATGTGGGAGCCTGTGGGACCAGAGATAATGTGATGTGGGAACCTGTGGGAGAAGATATAGTGTGATGTGAGATGTGGGAGCCTGTGGGACCAGAGACAGTGTGGTGTGGGAGCCTGTGGGACCAGAGACAGTGTGATGTGGGAGCCTGTGGGACCAGAGACAGTGAGATGTGGGAGCCTGTGGGACCAGAGACAGTGAGATGTGGGAGCCTTTGGGACCAGAGACAGTGAGATGTGGGAGCCTGTGGGACCAGAGATGGTGTGAGATGTGAGATGTGGAGCCTCTGGGACCAGAGACAGTGATGTGGAGCCTGTGGGACCAGAGACAGTGAGATGTGGAGCCTGTGGGACCAGAGACAGTGAGATGTGGGAGCCTGTGGGACCAGAGACAGTGTGTGATGTGGACCAGAGCCTGTGGGACCAGGGACCAGAGACAGTGAGATGATGTGGGACCAGAGACCTGTGGGACCAGAGACAGTGTGATGTGGGAGCCTGTGGGACCAGACAGTGAGTGTGATGTGGGACCATACACAGTGTGCCTGTGGGACCAGAGACAGTGTGAGTGTGGGATCAGAGACAGTGTGACATGGGAGCCTGTGGGACCAGATATAGTGTGATGTGGGAGCCTGTGGGACCAGCTATAGTGTGATGTGGGAGCCTGTGGGACCAGATACAGTGTGATGTGGGAGCCTGTGGGACCAGAGACCGTGTGATGTGTAAGCCTGTGGGAGAAGATATAGTGTGATGTGGAGCCTATGGGACCAGAGATAATGTGATGTGGGAACCTGTGGGAGATATAGTGTGATGTGAGATGTGGGAGCCTGTGGGAGCAGAGACAGTGTGGTGTGGAGCCTGTGGGACCAGAGACAGTGAGATGTGGGAGCCTTTGGGACCAGAGACAGTGTGATGTGGGAGCCTGTGGGACCAGAGATAGTGTGATGTGGGAGCCTGTGGGACCAGATATAGTGTGATGTGGGAGCCCAGGACCAGATATAGTGTGATGTGAGATGTGGGAGCCTGTGGGACCAGAGGCAGTGTGATGTGGGAGCCTGTGGGACCAGAGACAGTGTGATGTGGGAGCCTGTGGACCTGATGGAGAGCCTGTGGGACCAGATATAGTGTGATGTGGAGAGCCTGTGGGACCAGAGACAGTGAGATGTGGGATGTGGACCAGAGACCTGTGGGAGCCTGTGGGACCAGAGACAGTGTGATGTGGGAGCCTGTGGGACCAGAGACAGTGTGATGTGGGAGCATGTGGGACCAGAGACAGTGTGATGTGGGAGCCTGTAGGACCAGAGACAGTGAGATGTGGAGCCTGTGAGGACCAGAGACAGTGAGATGTGGGAGCCTGTGGGACCATACAGTGTGGCGTGGAAGCCTGTGGGACCAGAGATGACAGTGTGATGTGACATGGAGCCTGTGGGACCAGATATAGTGTGATGTGGGAGCCTGTGGGACCAGCTATAGTGTGATGTGGGAGCCTGTGGGACCAGATACAGTGTGATGTGGGAGCCTGTGTGGAGCCTGTGGGAGAAGATATAGTGTGATGTGGGAGCCTATGGACCAGAGATAATGTGATGTGGGGCCTGTGGGACCAGAGATGGTGTGATGTGAGCCTGTGGGACCAGATATAGTGTGATGTGGGAGCAGATATAGTGTGATGTGGGAGCCTGTGGGAGCAGATATAGTGTGATGTGAGATGTGGGAGCCTGTGGGACCAGAGGCAGTGTGATGTGGGAGCCTGTGGGACCAGAGACAGTGTGATGTGGGAGCCTGTAGGACCAGATATAGTGTGATGTGGAGCCTGTGGGACCAGATATAGTGTGATGTGGGAGCCTGTGGACCAGATACAGTGTGATGTGGGAGCCTGTGGGACCAGAGACCAGTGTGATGTGTAAGCCTGTGGGAGAAGATATAGTGTGATGTGGAGCCTGTGGGACCAGATATAGTGTGATGTGGGAGCCTGTGGGAGCAGATATAGTGATGTGAGATGGAGCCTGTGGGACCAGAGACAGTGTGATGTGGGAGCCTGTGGGAGCAGATATAGTGTGATGTGAGAGCCTGTGGGACCAGAGACAGTGTGATGTGGGAGCCTGTGGGAGAAGATATAGTGTGATGAGAGATGGAGGGAGCCTGTGGGACCAGAGACAGTGTGATGTGGGAGCCTGTGGGACCAGAGACAGTGTGATGTGGGAGCCTGTGGGACCAGAGACAGTGTGATGTGGGAGCCTGTGGGACCAGATGTGTGGAAGCCTGTGGGACCAGATATGTGTGTGATGTGGGAGCCTGTGGGACCAGAGACAGTGTGATGTGGGAGCCTGTGGGACCTGATGGGACTGTGGGACCAGATACAGTGTGATGTGGAAGCCTGTGGGACCAGATATATGTGATGTGGAGCCTGTAGGACCAGATGATGTGGGAGCCTGTGGGACCAGAGACAGTGTGATGTGGGAGCCTGTGGGACCAGATATAGTGTGATGTGGGAGCCTGTGGGACCAGAGACAGTGTGATGTGGGAGCCTGTGGGACCAGATATAGTGTGATGTGGGAGCCTGTGGGACCAGATATAGTGTGATGTGGAGCCTGTGGACCAGATATGTGTGATGTGGGACCTGTGGGACCAGATATAGTGTGATGTGGGAGACTGTGGGACCAGGACACAGTGTGATGTGAGGAGCCTGTGGGACCAGATATAGTGTGATGTGGAGCCTGTGGGACCAGATATAGTGTGATGTGAGATGTGGAGCCTGTGGGACCAGAGACAGTGTGATGTGGGAGCCTGTGGGACCAGAGACAGTGTGATGTGGAGCCTGTGGGACCAGAGACAGTGTGATGTGGGAGCCTGTGGCACCAGAGACAGTGAGATGTGGAGCCTGTGGGACCAGATACAGTGTGATGTGGGAGCCTGTGGGACCAGAGACAGTGTGATGTGGGAGCCTGTGGGACCAGAGACAGTGTGATGTGGGAGCCTGTGGGTGTGATGTGGGAGCCTGTGGGACCAGAGACAGTGTGATGTGGAAGCCTGTGGGACCAGAGACAGTGTGACATGGGAGCCTGTGGGACCAGATAGTGTGATGTGGGAGCCTGTGGGACCAGATATAGTGTGATGTGGGAGCCTGTGGGACCAGAGACAGTGTGATGTGGGAGCCTGTGGGACCAGAGACAGTGAGATGTGGGAGCCTGTGGGACCAGATATAGTGTGATGTGGGAGCCTGTGGGACCAGATATAGTGTGATGTGGGAGACTGTGGGACCAGATACAGTGTGATGTGGGAGCCTGTGGGACCAGCTATAGTGTGATGTGGGAGCCTGTGGGAGCAGATATAGTGTGATGTGAGATGTGGGAGCCTGTGGGACCAGAGACAGTGTGATGTGGGAGCCTGTGGGACCAGAGACAGTGTGATGTGGGAGCCTGTGGGACCAGAGACAGTGTGATGTGGGAGCCTGTGGGACCCAGTGACAGTGTGATGTGGGAGCCTGTGGGACCAGAGACAGTGTGATGTGTGGAGCCTGTGGGACCAGATATAGTGTGATGATGTGGGACCAGAGACAGTGTGAGCCTGTGGGCCTGTGATGGGAGGACCAGATACAGTGTGATGTGATGTGGGACCAGAGCCTGATGGGACCCAGACCAGATATCGTGTGATGTGGAGCCTGTGGGACCACAGACAGTGATGGAAGCCTGTGGGACCAGATATAGTGTGATGTAGGAGCCTGTGGGACCAGATATAGTGTGACAGCCTGTGGGACCAGATATAGTGTGATGTGGGAGCCTGTGGGACCAGAGACAGTGTGAGTGTGAAGCCTGTGGGACCAGATATAGTGTGATGTGGGAGCCTGTGGGACCAGATATAGTGTGATGTGGGAGCCTGTGGGACCAGATATAGTGTGATGTGGGAGACTGTGGGACCAGATATAGTGTGATGTGGGAGACTGTGGGACCAGATACAGTGTGATGTGGGAGCCTGTGGGACCAGCTATAGTGTGATGTGGGAGCCTGTGGGAGCAGATATAGTGTGATGTGAGATGTGGGAGCCTGTGGGACCAGAGACAGTGTGATGTGGGAGCCTGTGGGAGCAGATATAGTGTGATGTGAGAGCCTGTGGGACCAGAGACAGTGTGATGTGGGAGCCTGTGGGAGAAGATATATTGTGATGTGAGATGTGGGAGCCTGTGGGACCAGAGACAGTGTGATGTGGGAGCCTGTGGGACCAGATATAGTGTGATGTGGGAGCC
Source organism: Oncorhynchus nerka (assembly GCF_034236695.1). Lineage (NCBI taxonomy): Eukaryota > Metazoa > Chordata > Actinopteri > Salmoniformes > Salmonidae > Oncorhynchus > Oncorhynchus nerka. The sequence continues at coordinate 53,647 of NW_027039789.1, read as the reverse complement.
TGTGGGACCAGATATAGTGTGATGTGGGAGCCTGTGGGACCAGATATAGTGTGATGTGGGGAGCCTGTGGGACCAGATATAGTGTGATGTGGAGCCTGTGGGACCAGAGACAGTGAGATGTGGGAGCCTGTGGGACCAGAGACAGTGTGATGTGGGAGCCTGTGGGACCAGAGACAGTGTGATGTGGAAGCCTGTGGGACCAGATATCGTGTGATGTGGGAGCCTGTGGGACCAGAGACAGTGTGATGTGGGAGCCTGTGGGACCAGATATAGTGTGATGTGGGAGACTGTGGGACCAGATACAGTGTGATGTGGAAGCCTGTGGGACCAGATATAGTGTGTGTGATGTAGGACCAGATATCGTGTGATGGGAGCCTGTGGGACCAGAGACAGTGTGATGTGGAAGCCTGTGGGACCAGAGACAGTGTGATGTGGAGCCTGTGGGACCAGAGACAGTGTGATGTGGGAGCCTGTGGGACCAGATATAGTGTGATGTGGGAGCCTGTGGGACCAGATATAGTGTGATGTGGGAGCCTTTGGGACCAGATATAGTGTGATGTGGGAGCCTGTGGGACCAGAGACAGTGTGATGTGGAAGCCTGTGGGACCAGATATAGTGTGATGTGGGAGCCTGTGGGACCAGATATAGTGTGATGTGGGAGCCTGTGGGACCAGATATAGTGTGATGTGGGAGACTGTGGGACCAGATACAGTGTGATGTGGGAGCCTGTGGGAGCAGATATAGTGTGATGTGAGAGCCTGTGGGACCAGAGACAGTGTGATGTGGGAGCCTGTGGGAGAAGATATAGTGTGATGTGAGATGTGGGAGCCTGTGGGACCAGAGACAGTGAGATGTGGGAGCCTGTGGCACCAGAGACAGTGTGATGTGGGAGCCTGTGGGACCAGAGACAGTGAGATGTGGGAGCCTGTGGGACCAGAGACAGTGTGATGTGGGAGCCTGTGGGACCAGAGACAGTGTGATGGAAGCCTGTGGGACCAGATCGTGTGATGTGGAGCCTGTGGGACCAGAGACAGTGTGATGTGGGAGCCTGTGGGACCAGATATAGTGTGATGTGAGGAGCCTGTGGGACCAGATATAGTGTGATGTGGGAGCCTGTGAGTGTGATGCCAAGGGAGCCTGTGGGACCCAGTGTGATGTGGGAGCCTGTGGGACCAGATATAGTGTGATGAAGCCTATGGGACCAGATATAGTGTGATGTGGGAGCCTGTGGGACCAGAGACAGTGTGATGTGGAGCCTGTGGGACCAGATATAGTGTGATGTGGGAGCCTGTGGGACCAGATATAGTGTGATGTGGGAGCCTGTGGGACCAGATATAGTGTGATGTGGGAGCCTGTGGGACCAGAGACAGTGTGATGTGGGAGCCTGTGGGACCAGAGACAGTGTGATGTGAGAGCCTGTGGGACCAGAGACAGTGTGATGTGGAGCCTGTGGACCAGATATCGTGTGATGTGGGAGCCTGTGGGACCAGAGACAGTGTGATGTGGGAGCCTGTGGGACCAGATATAGTGTGATGTGGGAGACTGTGGGACCAGATACAGTGTGATGTGGGAGCCTGTGGGACCAGATATAGTGTGATGTGGGAGCCTGTGGGACCAGATATAGTGTGATGTGGGAGCCTGTGGGACCAGATATAGTGTGATGTGGGAGCCTGTGGGACCAGATATAGTGTGATGTGGGAGCCTGTGGGACCAGAGACAGTGTGATGTGGGAGCCTGTGGGACCAGATATAGTGTGATGTGGGAGCCTGTGGGACCAGATATAGTGTGACAGCCTTTGGGACCAGATATAGTGTGATGTGGGAGCCTGTGGGACCAGAGACAGTGTGATGTGGAAGCCTGTGGGACCAGATATAGTGTGATGTGGGAGCCTGTGGGACCAGATATAGTGTGATGTGGGAGCCTGTGGGACCAGATATAGTGTGATGTGGGAGACTGTGGGACCAGATACAGTGTGATGTGGGAGCCTGTGGGAGCAGATATAGTGTGATGTGAGAGCCTGTGGGACCAGAGACAGTGTGATGTGGGAGCCTGTGGGGAAGATATAGTGTGATGTGAGATGTGGGAGCCTGTGGGACCAGAGACAGTGAGATGTGGGAGCCTGTGGCACCAGAGACAGTGTGATGTGGGAGCCTGTGGGACCAGAGACAGTGAGATGTGGGAGCCTGTGGGACCAGAGACAGTGTGATGTGGGAGCCTGTGGGACCAGAGACAGTGTGATGTGGAAGCCTGTGGGACCAGATACAGTGTGATGTGGAGCCTGTGGGACCAGAGACAGTGTGATGTGGGAGCCTGTGGGACCAGATATAGTGTGATGTGGGAGACTGTGGGACCAGATACAGTGTGATGTGGGAGCCTGTGGGACCAGATATAGTGTGATGTGGGAGCCTGTGGGACCAGATATAGTGTGATGTGGGAGCCTGTGGGACCAGATATAGTGTGATGTGGGAGCCTGTGGGACCAGATATAGTGTGATGTGGGGAGCCTGTGGGACCAGATACAGTGTGATGTGGGAGCCTGTGGGACCAGAGACCGTGTGATGTGTAAGCCTGTGGGAGAAGATATAGTGTGATGTGGGAGCCTATGGGACCAGAGATAATGTGATGTGGGAACCTGTGGGATAATATATAGTGTGATGTGAGATGTGGGAGCCTGTGGGAGCAGAGACAGTGTGGTGTGGGAGCCTGTGGGACCAGAGACAGTGAGATGTGGGAGCCTTTGGGACCAGAGACAGTGAGATGTGGGAGCCTGTGGGACCAGAGATGGTGTGATGTGGGAGCCTGTGGGACCAGATATAGTGTGATGTGGGAGACTGTGGGACCAGATACAGTGTGATGTGGGAGCCTGTGGGACCAGCTATAGTGTGATGTGGGAGCCTGTGGGAGCAGATATAGTGTGATGTGAGATGTGGGAGCCTGTGGGACCAGAGACAGTGTGATGTGGGAGCCTGTGGGACCAGAGACAGTGTGATGTGGGAGCCTGTGGGACCAGAGACAGTGTGATGTGGGAGCCTGTGGGACCAGAGACAGTGTGATGTGGGAGCCTGTGGGACCAGATATAGTGTGATGTGGGAGACTGTGGGACCAGATACAGTGTGATGTGGGAGCCTGTGGGACAAGATATAGTGTGATGTGGAGCCTGTGGGACCAGAGATAGTGTGATGTGGGAGCCTGTGGGACCAGATATAGTGTGATGTGGGAGCCTGTGGGACCAGATATAGTGTGATGTGGGAGACTGTGGGACCAGATACAGTGTGATGTGGGAGCCTGTGGGACCAGCTATAGTGTGATGTGGGAGCCTGTGGGAGCAGATATAGTGTGATGTGAGATGTGGGAGCCTGTGGGACCAGAGGCAGTGTGATGTGGGAGCCTGTGGGACCAGAGACAGTGTGATGTGGGAGCCTGTGGGACCAGATATAGTGTGATGTGGGAGCCTGTGGGACCAGATATAGTGTGATGTGGGAGCCTGTGGGACCAGATATAGTGTGATGTGGGAGCCTGTGGGACCAGATATAGTGTGATGTGGGAGCCTGTGGGACCAGAGACAGTGTGATGTGGGAGCCTGTGGGACCAGCTATAGTGTGATGTGGGAGCCTGTGGGAGCAGATATAGTGTGATGTGAGATGTGGGAGCCTGTGGGACCAGAGACAGTGTGATGTGGGAGCCTGTGGGACCAGAGACAGTGTGATGTGGGAGCCTGTGGGACCATACATAGTGTGACGTGGAAGCCTGTGGGACCAGAGACAGTGTGACATGGGAGCCTGTGGGACCAGAGACAGTGTGATGTGGGAGCCTGTGGGACCAGATATAGTGTGATGTGGGAGCCTGTGGGACCAGAGACCGTGTGATGTGTAAGCCTGTGGGAGAAGATATAGTGTGATGTGGGAGCCTGTGGGACCAGAGACAGTGAGATGTGGGAGCCTTTGGGACCAGAGACAGTGAGATGTGGGAGACTGTGGGACCAGATACAGTGTGATGTGGGAGCCTGTGGGACCAGCTATAGTGTGATGTGGGAGCCTGTGGGAGCAGATATAGTGTGATGTGAGATGTGGGAGCCTGTGGGACCAGAGACAGTGTGATGTGGGAGCCTGTGGGACCAGATATAGTGTGATGTGGGAGCCTGTGGGACCAGATATAGTGTGATGTGGGAGCCTGTGGGACCAGATATAGTGTGATGTGGGAGCCTGTGGGACCAGATATAGTGTGATGTGGGAGCCTGTGGGACCAGAGACAGTGTGATGTGGGAGCCTGTGGGACCAGAGACAGTGTGATGTGGGAGCCTGTGGGACCATACATAGTGTGACGTGGAAGCCTGTGGGACCAGAGACAGTGTGACATGGGAGCCTGTTGGACCAGATCGTGTGATGTGGGAGCCTGTGGGACCAGATATAGTGTGATGTGGGAGCCTGTGGGACCAGAGACCGTGTGATGTGTAAGCCTGTGGGAGAAGATATAGTGTGATGTGAGATGTGGGAGCCTGTGGGACCAGAGACAGTGTGGTGTGGGAGCCTGTGGGACCAGAGACAGTGTGATGTGGGAGCCTGTGGGACCAGAGACAGTGAGATGTGGGAGCCTGTGGGACCAGAGACAGTGAGATGTGGGAGCCTTTGGGACCAGAGACAGTGAGATGTGGGAGCCTGTGGGACCAGAGATGGTGTGAGATGTGAGATGTGGGAGCCTCTGGGACCAGAGACAGTGAGATGTGGGAGCGTGTGGGACCAGAGACAGTGAGATGTGGGAGCCTGTGGGACCAGAGACAGTGAGATGTGGGAGCGTGTGGGACCAGAGACAGTGAGATGTGGGAGCCTGTGGGACCAGAGACAGTGAGATGTGGGAGCGTGTGGGACCAGAGACAGTGAGATGTGGGAGCGTGTGGGACCAGAGACAGTGAGATGTGGGAGCGTGTAGGACCAGAGACAGTGAGATGTGGGAGCCTGTGGGACCATACATAGTGTGATGTGAAGCCTGTGGGACCAGAGACAGTGTGACGTGGAAGCCTATGGGATCAGAGACAGTGTGACATGGGAGCCTGTGGGACCAGATATAGTGTGATGTGGGAGCCTGTGGGACCAGCTATAGTGTGATGTGGGAGCCTGTGGGACCAGATACAGTGTGATGTGGGAGCCTGTGGGACCAGAGACCGTGTGATGTGTAAGCCTGTGGGAGAAGATATAGTGTGATGTGGGAGCCTATGGGACCAGAGATAATGTGATGTGGGAACCTGTGGGAGAATATATAGTGTGATGTGAGATGTGGGAGCCTGTGGGAGCAGAGACAGTGTGGTGTGGGAGCCTGTGGGACCAGAGACAGTGAGATGTGGGAGCCTTTGGGACCAGAGACAGTGAGATGTGGGAGCCTGTGGGACCAGAGATGGTGTGATGTGGGAGCCTGTGGGACCAGATATAGTGTGATGTGGGAGCCTGTGGGAGCAGATATAGTGTGATGTGAGATGTGGGAGCCTGTGGGACCAGAGGCAGTGTGATGTGGGAGCCTGTGGGACCAGAGACAGTGTGATGTGGGAGCCTGTGGGACCAGATATAGTGTGATGTGGGAGCCTGTGGGACCAGATATAGTGTGATGTGGGAGCCTGTGGGACCAGAGACAGTGAGATGTGGGATGTGGGACCAGAGACAGTGAGATGTGGGAGCCTGTGGGACCAGAGACAGTGAGATGTGGGAGCCTGTGGGACCAGAGACAGTGAGATGTGGGAGCATGTGGGACCAGAGACAGTGAGATGTGGGAGCGTGTGGGACCAGAGACAGTGAGATGTGGGAGCCTGTAGGACCAGAGACAGTGAGATGTGGGAGCCTGTGGGACCATACATAGTGTGACGTGGAGCCTGTGGGACCAGAGACAGTGTGACGTGGAAGCCTATGGGATCAGAGACAGTGTGACATGGGAGCCTGTGGGACCAGATATAGTGTGATGTGGGAGCCTGTGGGACCAGATATAGTGTGATGTGGGAGCCTGTGGGACCAGATACAGTGTGATGTGGGAGCCTGTGGGACCAGAGACCGTGTGATGTGTAAGCCTGTGGAGAAGATATAGTGTGATGTGGGACCAGAGATAATGTGATGTGGGAGCCTGTGGGACCAGAGATGGTGTGATGTGGGAGCCTGTGGGACCAGAGTGTGATGTGGGAGCCTGTGGGTGCAGATATAGTGTGATGTGGAGCCTGTGGGAGCAGATATAGTGTGATGTGAGATGTGGGAGCCTGTGGGACCAGAGGCAGTGTGATGTGGGAGCCTGTGGGACCAGAGACAGTGTGATGTGGGAGCCTGTGGGACCAGATATAGTGTGATGTGGGAGCCTGTGGGACCAGATATAGTGTGATGTGGGAGCCTGTGGGACCAGATACAGTGTGATGTGGGAGCCTGTGGGACCAGAGACCGTGTGATGTGTAAGCCTGTGGGAGAAGATATAGTGTGATGTGGGAGCCTATGGGACCAGATATAGTGTGATGTGGGAGCCTGTGGGAGCAGATATAGTGTGATGTGAGATGTGGGAGCCTGTGGGACCAGAGACAGTGTGATGTGAGCCTGTGGGAGCAGATATAGTGTGATGTGAGAGCCTGTGGGACCAGAGACAGTGTGATGTGGGAGCCTGTGGGAGAAGATATAGTGTGATGAGAGATGTGGGAGCCTGTGGGACCAGAGACAGTGTGATGTGGGAGCCTGTGGGACCAGAGACAGTGTGATGTGGGAGCCTGTGGGACCAGAGACAGTGTGATGTGGGTGCCTGTGGGACCAGATATCGTGTGATGTGGAGCCTGTGGGACCAGATATAGTGTGATGTGGGAGCCTGTGGGACCAGAGACAGTGTGATGTGGGAGCCTGTGGGACCAGATATAGTGTGATGTGGGAGACTGTGGGACCAGATACAGTGTGATGTGGAAGCCTGTGGGACCAGATATAGTGTGATGTGGGAGCCTGTAGGACCAGATATCGTGTGATGTGGGAGTCTGTGGGACCAGAGACAGTGTGATGTGGAAGCCTGTGGGACCAGATATAGTGTGATGTGGGAGCCTGTGGGACCAGAGACAGTGTGATGTGGGAGCCTGTGGGACCAGATATAGTGTGATGGACCTGTGGGACCAGATATAGTGTGATGTGGGAGCCTGTGGGACCAGATATAGTGTGATGTGGGAGCCTGTGGGACCAGATATAGTGTGATGTGGGAGACTGTGGGACCAGACACAGTGTGATGTGGGGAGCCTGTGGGACCAGCTATAGTGTGATGTGGAGCCTGTGGGAGCAGATATAGTGTGATGTGAGATGTGGGAGCCTGTGGGACCAGAGACAGTGTGATGTGGAGCCTGTGGGACCAGAGACAGTGTGATGTGAGAGCCTGTGGGACCAGAGACAGTGTGATGTGGGAGCCTGTGGCACCAGAGACAGTGAGATGTGGGAGCCTGTGGGACCAGATACAGTGTGATGTGGGAGCCTGTGGGACCAGAGACAGTGTGATGTGGAGCCTGTGGGACCAGAGACAGTGTGATGTGGGAGCCTGTGGGACCATACATAGTGTGATGTGGGAGCCTGTGGGACCAGAGACAGTGTGACGTGGAAGCCTGTGGGACCAGAGACAGTGTGACATGGGAGCCTGTGGGACCAGATATCGTGTGATGTGGGAGCCTGTGGGACCAGATATAGTGTGATGTGGAGCCTGTGGGACCAGAGACGGTGTGATGTGGGAGCCTGTGGGACCAGAGACAGTGTGATGTGGAAGCCTGTGGGACCAGATATTGTGTGATGTGGGAGCCTGTGGGACCAGAAACAGTGTGATGTGGGAGCCTGTGGGACCAGATATAGTGTGATGTGGGAGACTGTGGGACCAGATACAGTGTGATGTGGGAGCCTGTGGGACAAGATATAGTGTGATGTGGGAGCCTGTGGGACCAGATATAGTGTGATGTGGGAGCCTGTGGGACCAGATATAGTGTGATGTGGGAGCCTGTGGAACCAGAGACAGTGTGATGTGGAAGCCTGTGGGACCAGATATAGTGTGATGTGGGAGCCTGTGGGAGCAGATATAGTGTGATGAGATGTGGAGCCTGTGGGACCAGAGACAGTGTGATGTGGGAGCCTGTGGGACCAGAGACAGTGTGATGTGGGAGCCTGTGGGACCATACATAGTGTGACGTGGAAGCCTGTGGGACCAGAGACAGTGTGACATGGGAGCCTGTGGGACCAGATATCGTGTGATGTGGGAGCCTGTGGGACCAGATATAGTGTGATGTGGGAGCCTGTGGGACCAGATATAGTGTGATGTGGGAGACTGTGGGACCAGATACAGTGTGATGTGGGAGCCTGTGGGACCAGATATAGTGTGATGTGGGAGCCTGTGGGACCAGATATAGTGTGATGTGGGAGCCTGTGGGACCAGATATAGTGTGATGTGGGAGCCTGTGGGACCAGATATAGTGTGATGTGGGAGCCTGTGGGACCAGATACAGTGTGATGTGGGAGCCTGTGGGACCAGAGACCGTGTGATGTGTAAGCCTGTGGGAGAAGATATAGTGTGATGTGGGAGCCTATGGGACCAGAGATAATGTGATGTGGGAACCTGTGGGATAATATATAGTGTGATGTGAGATGTGGGAGCCTGTGGGAGCAGAGACAGTGTGGTGTGGGAGCCTGTGGGACCAGAGACAGTGAGATGTGGGAGCCTTTGGGACCAGAGACAGTGAGATGTGGGAGCCTGTGGGACCAGAGATGGTGTGATGTGGGAGCCTGTGGGACCAGATATAGTGTGATGTGGGAGACTGTGGGACCAGATACAGTGTGATGTGGGAGCCTGTGGGACCAGCTATAGTGTGATGTGGGAGCCTGTGGGAGCAGATATAGTGTGATGTGGGAGCCTGTGGGACCAGAGACAGTGTGATGTGGGAGCCTGTGGGACCAGAGACAGTGTGATGTGGGAGCCTGTGGGACCAGAGACAGTGTGATGTGGGAGCCTGTGGGACCAGAGACAGTGTGATGTGGGAGCCTGTGGGACCAGATATAGTGTGATGTGGGAGACTGTGGGACCAGATACAGTGTGATGTGGGAGCCTGTGGGACAAGATATAGTGTGATGTGGGAGCCTGTGGGACCAGATATAGTGTGATGTGGGAGCCTGTGGGACCAGATATAGTGTGATGTGGAGCCTGTGGGACCAGATATAGTGTGATGTGGGAGACTGTGGGACCAGATACAGTGTGATGTGGAGCCTGTGGGACCAGCTATAGTGTGATGTGGGAGCCTGTGGGAGCAGATATAGTGTGATGTGAGATGTGGGAGCCTGTGGGACCAGAGGCAGTGTGATGTGGGAGCCTGTGGGACCAGAGACAGTGTGATGTGGGAGCCTGTGGGACCAGATATAGTGTGATGTGGGAGCCTGTGGGACCAGATATAGTGTGATGTGGGAGCCTGGGGGACCAGATATAGTGTGATGTGGGAGCCTGTGGGACCAGATATAGTGTGATGTGGGAGCCTGTGGGAGCAGATATAGTGTGATGTGAGATGTGGGAGCCTGTGGGACCAGAGACAGTGTGATGTGGGAGCCTGTGGGACCAGAGACAGTGTGATGTGGGAGCCTGTGGGACCATACATAGTGTGACGTGGAAGCCTGTGGGACCAGAGACAGTGTGACATGGGAGCCTGTGGGACCAGAGACAGTGTGATGTGGGAGCCTGTGGGACCAGATATAGTGTGATGTGGGAGCCTGTGGGACCAGAGACCGTGTGATGTAAGCCTGTGGAGAAGATATAGTGTGATGGGAGCCTGTGGGACCAGAGACAGTGAGATGTGGGAGCCTTGTGACCAGAGACAGTGAGATGTGGGAGACTGTGGGACCAGATACAGTGTGATGTGAGCCTGTGGGACCAGCTATAGTGTGATGTGGGAGCCTGTGGGAGCAGATATAGTGTGATGTGAGATGTGGGAGCCTGTGGGACCAGAGACAGTGTGATGTGGAGCCTGTGGGACCAGATATAGTGTGATGTGGGAGCCTGTGGGACCAGATATAGTGTGATGTGGGAGCCTGTGGGACCAGATATAGTGTGATGTGGGAGCCTGTGGGACCAGATATAGTGTGATGTGGGAGCCTGTGGGACCAGAGACAGTGTGATGTGGGAGCCTGTGGGACCAGCTATAGTGTGATGTGGGAGCCTGTGGGAGCAGATATAGTGTGATGTGAGATGTGGGAGCCTGTGGGACCAGAGACAGTGTGATGTGGGAGCCTGTGGGACCAGAGACAGTGTGATGTGGGAGCCTGTGGGACCATACATAGTGTGACGTGGAAGCCTGTGGGACCAGAGACAGTGTGACATGGGAGCCTGTTGGACCAGATATCGTGTGATGTGGGAGCCTGTGGGACCAGATATAGTGTGATGTGGGAGCCTGTGGGACCAGAGACCGTGTGATGTGGGAGCCTGTGGGACCAGATATAGTGTGATGTGGGAGCCTGTGGGACCAGAGACCGTGTGATGTGTAAGCCTGTGGGAGAAGATATAGTGTGATGTGGGAGCCTGTGGGACCAGAGATAATGTGACGTGGGAACCTGTGGGAGAAGATATAGTGTGATGTGAGATGTGGGAGCCTGTGGGACCAGAGACAGTGTGGTGTGGGAGCCTGTGGGACCAGAGACAGTGTGATGTGGGAGCCTGTGGGACCAGAGACAGTGAGATGTGGGAGCCTGTGGGACCAGAGACAGTGAGATGTGGGAGCCTTTGGGACCAGAGACAGTGAGATGTGGGAGCCTGTGGGACCAGAGATGGTGTGAGATGTGAGATGTGGGAGCCTCTGGGACCAGAGACAGTGAGATGTGGGAGCGTGTGGGACCAGAGACAGTGAGATGTGGGAGCCTGTGGGACCAGAGACAGTGAGATGTGGGAGCGTGTGGGACCAGAGACAGTGAGATGTGGGAGCCTGTGGGACCAGAGACAGTGAGATGTGGGAGCGTGTGGGACCAGAGACAGTGAGATGTGGGAGCATGTGGGACCAGAGACAGTGAGATGTGGGAGCGTGTGGGACCAGAGACAGTGAGATGTGGGAGCGTGTAGGACCAGAGACAGTGAGATGTGGGAGCCTGTGGGACCATACATAGTGTGACGTGGAAGCCTGTGGGACCAGAGACAGTGTGACGTGGAAGCCTATGGGATCAGAGACAGTGTGACATGGGAGCCTGTGGGACCAGATATAGTGTGATGTGGGAGCCTGTGGGACCAGATACAGTGTGATGTGGGAGCCTGTGGGACCAGAGACCGTGTGATGTGTAAGCCTGTGGGAGAAGATATAGTGTGATGTGGGAGCCTATGGGACCAGAGATAATGTGATGTGGGAACCTGTGGGAGAATATATAGTGTGATGTGAGATGTGGGAGCCTGTGGGAGCAGAGACAGTGTGGTGTGGGAGCCTGTGGGACCAGAGACAGTGAGATGTGGGAGCCTTTGGGACCAGAGACAGTGAGATGTGGGAGCCTGTGGGACCAGAGATGGTGTGATGTGGGAGCCTGTGGGACCAGATATAGTGTGATGTGGGAGCCTGTGGGAGCATATATAGTGTGATGTGGGAGCCTGTGGGACCAGAGGCAGTGTGATGTGGGAGCCTGTGGGACCAGAGACAGTGTGATGTGGGAGCCTGTGGGACCAGATATAGTGTGATGTGGGAGCCTGTGGGACCAGATATAGTGTGATGTGGGAGCCTGTGGGACCAGAGACAGTGAGATGTGGGAGCGTGTGGGACCAGAGACAGTGAGATGTGGGAGCCTGTGGGACCAGAGACAGTGAGATGTGGGAGCGTGTGGGACCAGAGACAGTGAGATGTGGGAGCATGTGGGACCAGAGACAGTGAGATGTGGGAGCGTGTGGGACCAGAGACAGTGAGATGTGGGAGCGTGTAGGACCAGAGACAGTGAGATGTGGGAGCCTGTGGGACCATACATAGTGTGACGTGGAAGCCTGTGGGACCAGAGACAGTGTGACGTGGAAGCCTATGGGATCAGAGACAGTGTGACATGGGAGCCTGTGGGACCAGATATAGTGTGATGTGGGAGCCTGTGGGACCAGCTATAGTGTGATGTGGGAGCCTGTGGGACCAGATACAGTGTGATGTGGGAGCCTGTGGGACCAGAGACCGTGTGATGTGTAAGCCTGTGGGAGAAGATATAGTGTGATGTGGGAGCCTATGGGACCAGAGATAATGTGATGTGGGAGCCTGTGGGACCAGAGATGGTGTGATGTGGGAGCCTGTGGGACCAGATATAGTGTGATGTGGGAGCCTGTGGGAGCAGATATAGTGTGATGTGAGATGTGGGAGCCTGTGGGACCAGAGGCAGTGTGATGTGGGAGCCTGTGGGACCAGAGACAGTGTGATGTGGGAGCCTGTGGGACCAGATATAGTGTGATGTGGGAGCCTGTGGGACCAGATATAGTGTGATGTGGGAGCCTGTGGGACCAGATATAGTGTGATGTGGGAGCCTGTGGGAGCAGATATAGTGTGATGTGGGAGCCTGTGGGAGCAGATATAGTGTGATGTGAGATGTGGGAGCCTGTGGGACCAGAGGCAGTGTGATGTGGGAGCCTGTGGGACCAGAGACAGTGTGATGTGGGAGCCTGTGGGACCAGATATAGTGTGATGTGGGAGCCTGTGGGACCAGATATAGTGTGATGTGGGAGCCTGTGGGACCAGATACAGTGTGATGTGGGAGCCTGTGGGACCAGAGACCGTGTGATGTGTAAGCCTGTGGGAGAAGATATAGTGTGATGTGGGAGCCTATGGGACCAGATATAGTGTGATGTGGGAGCCTGTGGGAGCAGATATAGTGTGATGTGAGATGTGGGAGCCTGTGGGACCAGAGACAGTGTGATGTGGGAGCCTGTGGGAGCAGATATAGTGTGATGTGAGAGCCTGTGGGACCAGAGACAGTGTGATGTGGGAGCCTGTGGGAGAAGATATAGTGTGATGAGAGATGTGGGAGCCTGTGGGACCAGAGACAGTGTGATGTGGGAGCCTGTGGGACCAGAGACAGTGTGATGTGGGAGCCTGTGGGACCAGAGACAGTGTGATGTGGGTGCCTGTGGGACCAGATATCGTGTGATGTGGAAGCCTGTGGGACCAGATATAGTGTGATGTGGGAGCCTGTGGGACCAGAGACAGTGTGATGTGGGAGCCTGTGGGACCAGATATAGTGTGATGTGGGAGACTGTGGGACCAGATACAGTGTGATGTGGAAGCCTGTGGGACCAGATATAGTGTGATGTGGGAGCCTGTAGGACCAGATATCGTGTGATGTGGGAGTCTGTGGGACCAGAGACAGTGTGATGTGGAAGCCTGTGGGACCAGATATAGTGTGATGTGGGAGCCTGTGGGACCAGAGACAGTGTGATGTGGGAGCCTGTGGGACCAGATATAGTGTGATGTGGGAGCCTGTGGGACCAGATATAGTGTGATGTGGGAGCCTGTGGGACCAGATATAGTGTGATGTGGGAGCCTGTGGGACCAGATATAGTGTGATGTGGGAGACTGTGGGACCAGACACAGTGTGATGTGGGAGCCTGTGGGACCAGCTATAGTGTGATGTGGGAGCCTGTGGGAGCAGATATAGTGTGATGTGAGATGTGGGAGCCTGTGGGACCAGAGACAGTGTGATGTGGAGCCTGTGGGACCAGAGACAGTGTGATGTGAGAGCCTGTGGGACCAGAGACAGTGTGATGTGGGAGCCTGTGGGACCAGAGACAGTGAGATGTGGAGCCTGTGGGACCAGATACAGTGTGATGTGGGAGCCTGTGGGACCAGAGACAGTGTGATGTGGGAGCCTGTGGGACCAGAGACAGTGTGATGTGGGAGCCTGTGGGACCATACATAGTGTGATGTGGGAGCCTGTGGGACCAGAGACAGTGTGACGTGGAAGCCTGTGGGACCAGAGACAGTGTGACATGGGAGCCTGTGGGACCAGATATCGTGTGATGTGGGAGCCTGTGGGACCAGATATAGTGTGATGTGGGAGCCTGTGGGACCAGAGACGGTGTGATGTGGGAGCCTGTGGGACCAGAGACAGTGTGATGTGGAAGCCTGTGGGACCAGATATTGTGTGATGTGGGAGCCTGTGGGACCAGAAACAGTGTGATGTGGGAGCCTGTGGGACCAGATATAGTGTGATGTGGGAGACTGTGGGACCAGATACAGTGTGATGTGGGAGCCTGTGGGACAAGATATAGTGTGATGTGGGAGCCTGTGGGACCAGATATAGTGTGATGTGGGAGCCTGTGGGACCAGATATAGTGTGATGTGGGAGCCTGTGGGACCAGAGACAGTGTGATGTGGAAGCCTGTGGGACCAGATATAGTGTGATGTGGGAGCCTGTGGGACCAGATATAGTGTGATGTGGGAGACTGTGGGACCAGATACAGTGTGATGTGGGAGCCTGTGGGACCAGCTATAGTGTGATGTGGGAGCCTGTGGGAGCAGATATAGTGTGATGTGAGATGTGGGAGCCTGTGGGACCAGAGGCAGTGTGATGTGGGAGCCTGTGGGACCAGAGACAGTGTGATGTGGGAGCCTGTGGGACCAGATATAGTGTGATGTGGGAGCCTGTGGGACCAGATATAGTGTGATGTGGGAGCCTGTGGGACCAGATATAGTGTGATGTGGGAGCCTGTGGGACCAGAGACAGTGTGATGTGGAAGCCTGTGGGACCAGATATAGTGTGATGTGGGAGCCTGTGGGAGCAGATATAGTGTGATGTGAGATGTGGGAGCCTGTGGGACCAGAGACAGTGTGATGTGGGAGCCTGTGGGACCAGAGACAGTGTGATGTGGGAGCCTGTGGGACCATACATAGTGTGACGTGGAAGCCTGTGGGACCAGAGACAGTGTGACATGGGAGCCTGTGGGACCAGATATCGTGTGATGTGGGAGCCTGTGGGACCAGATATAGTGTGATGTGGGAGCCTGTGGGACCAGAGACCGTGTGATGTGTAAGCCTGTGGGAGAAGATATAGTGTGATGTGGGAGCCTGTGGGACCAGAGATAATGTGATGTGGGAACCTGTGGGAGAAGATATAGTGTGATGTGAGATGTGGGAGCCTGTGGGAGCAGAGACAGTGTGGTGTGGGAGCCTGTGGGACCAGAGACAGTGTGATGTGGGAGCCTGTGGGACCAGAGACAGTGAGATGTGGGAGCCTGTGGGACCAGAGACAGTGAGATGTGGGAGCCTTTGGGACCAGAGACAGTGAGATGTGGGAGCCTGTGGGACCAGAGATGGTGTGAGATGTGAGATGTGGGAGCCTCTGGGACCAGAGACAGTGAGATGTGGGAGCGTGTGGGACCAGAGACAGTGAGATGTGGGAGCCTGTGGGACCAGAGACAGTGAGATGTGGGAGCGTGTGGGACCAGAGACAGTGAGATGTGGGAGTCTGTGGGACCAGAGACAGTGAGATGTGGGAGCGTGTGGGACCAGAGACAGTGAGATGTGGGAGCCTGTGGGACCAGAGACAGTGAGATGTGGGAGCGTGTGGGACCAGAGACAGTGAGATGTGGGAGCGTGTGGGACCAGAGACAGTGAGATGTGGGAGCCTTTGGGACCAGAGACAGTGAGATGTGGGAGCCTGTGGGACCAGAGATGGTGTGAGATGTGAGATGTGGGAGCCTGTGGGACCAGAGATGGTGTGAGATGTGAGATGTGGGAGCCTCTGGAACCAGAGACATTGAGATGTGGGAGTGTGTGGGACCAGAGACAGTGAGATGTGGGAGCCTGTGGGACCAGAGACAGTGAGATGTGGGAGCGTGTGGGACCAGAGACAGTGAGATGTGGGAGCCTGTGGGACCAGATATCGTGTGATGTGGGAGCCTGTGGGACCAGATATCGTGTGATGTGGGAGCCTGCGGGACCAGATATAGTGTGATGTGGGAGCCTGTAGGACCAGATATCGTGTGATGTGGGAGTCTGTGGGACCAGAGACAGTGTGATGTGGAAGCCTGTGGGACCAGATATAGTGTGATGTGGGAGCCTGTGGGACCAGAGACAGTGTGATGTGGGAGCCTGTGGGACCAGATATAGTGTGATGTGGGAGCCTGTGGGACCAGATATAGTGTGATGTGGGAGCCTGTGGGACCAGATATAGTGTGATGTGGGAGCCTGTGGGACCAGAGACAGTGTGATGTGGAAGCCTGTGGGACCAGATATAGTGTGATGTGGGAGCCTGTGGGACCAGATATAGTGTGATGTGGGAGCCTGTGGGACCAGATATAGTGTGATGTGGGAGACTGTGGGACCAGATACAGTGTGATGTGGGAGCCTGTGGGACCAGCTATAGTGTGATGTGGGAGCCTGTGGGAGCAGATATAGTGTGATGTGAGATGTGGAGCCTGTGGGACCAGAGACAGTGTGATGTGGGAGCCTGTGGGACCAGAGACAGTGTGATGTGGGAGCCTGTGGGACCAGAGACAGTGTGATGTGGGAGCCTGTGGGACCAGAGACAGTGAGATGTGGGAGCCTGTGGGACCAGAGACAGTGAGATGTGGGAGCGTGTGGGACCAGAGACAGTGAGATGTGGGAGCCTGTGGGAACAGAGACAGTGTGATGTGGGAGCCTGTGGGACCAGAGACAGTGTGATGTGGGAGCCTGTGGGACCAGACAGTGAGATGTGGGAGCCTGTGGGACCAGAGATGGTGTGAGATGTGGGAGCGTGTGGGACCAGAGACAGTGAGATGTGGGAGCCTGTGGGACCAGAGATGGTGTGAGATGTGAGATGTGGGAGCCTCTGGGACCAGAGACAGTGAGATGTGGGAGCGTGTGGGACCAGAGACAGTGAGATGTGGGAGCCTGTGGGACCAGAGACAGTGAGATGTGGGAGCGTGTGGGACCAGAGACAGTGAGATGTGGGAGTCTGTGGGACCAGAGACAGTGAGATGTGGGAGCGTGTGGGACCAGAGACAGTGAGATGTGGAGCCTGTGGGACCAGAGACAGTGAGATGTGGGAGCGTGTGGGACCAGAGACAGTGAGATGTGGGAGCGTGTGGGACCAGAGACAGTGAGATGTGGGAGCCTTTGGGACCAGAGACAGTGAGATGTGGAGCCTGTGGGACCAGAGATGGTGTGAGATGTGAGATGTGGGAGCCTGTGGGACCAGAGATGGTGTGAGATGTGAGATGTGGGAGCCTCTGGAACCAGAGACATTGAGATGTGGGAGTGTGTGGGACCAGAGACAGTGAGATGTGGGAGCCTGTGGGACCAGAGACAGTGAGATGTGGGAGCGTGTGGGACCAGAGACAGTGAGATGTGGGAGCCTGTGGGACCAGATATCGTGTGATGTGGGAGCCTGTGGGACCAGATATCGTGTGATGTGGGAGCCTGCGGGACCAGATATAGTGTGATGTGGGAGCCTGTAGGACCAGATATCGTGTGATGTGGGAGTCTGTGGGACCAGAGACAGTGTGATGTGGAAGCCTGTGGGACCAGATATAGTGTGATGTGGGAGCCTGTGGGACCAGAGACAGTGTGATGTGGGAGCCTGTGGGACCAGATATAGTGTGATGTGGGAGCCTGTGGGACCAGATATAGTGTGATGTGGGAGCCTGTGGGACCAGATATAGTGTGATGTGGGAGCCTGTGGGACCAGAGACAGTGTGATGTGGAAGCCTGTGGGACCAGATATAGTGTGATGTGGGAGCCTGTGGGACCAGATATAGTGTGATGTGGGAGCCTGTGGGACCAGATATAGTGTGATGTGGGAGACTGTGGGACCAGATACAGTGTGATGTGGGAGCCTGTGGGACCAGCTATAGTGTGATGTGGGAGCCTGTGGGAGCAGATATAGTGTGATGTGAGATGTGGGAGCCTGTGGGACCAGAGACAGTGTGATGTGGGAGCCTGTGGGACCAGAGACAGTGTGATGTGGGAGCCTGTGGGACCAGAGACAGTGTGATGTGGGAGCCTGTGGGACCAGAGACAGTGAGATGTGGGAGCCTGTGGGACCAGAGACAGTGAGATGTGGGAGCCTGTGGGACCAGAGACAGTGAGATGTGGGAGCGTGTGGGACCAGAGACAGTGAGATGTGGGAGTCTGTGGGACCAGAGACAGTGAGATGTGGGAGCGTGTGGGACCAGAGACAGTGAGATGTGGGAGCCTGTGGGACCAGAGACAGTGAGATGTGGGAGCGTGTGGGACCAGAGACAGTGAGATGTGGGAGCGTGTGGGACCAGAGACAGTGAGATGTGGGAGCCTTTGGGACCAGAGACAGTGAGATGTGGGAGCCTGTGGGACCAGAGATGGTGTGAGATGTGAGATGTGGGAGCCTGTGGGACCAGAGATGGTGTGAGATGTGAGATGTGGGAGCCTCTGGAACCAGAGACATTGAGATGTGGGAGTGTGTGGGACCAGAGACAGTGAGATGTGGGAGCCTGTGGGACCAGAGACAGTGAGATGTGGGAGCGTGTGGGACCAGAGACAGTGAGATGTGGGAGCCTGTGGGACCAGATATCGTGTGATGTGAGCCTGTGGGACCAGATATCGTGTGATGTGGGAGCCTGCGGGACCAGATATAGTGTGATGTGGGAGCCTGTAGGACCAGATATCGTGTGATGTGGGAGTCTGTGGGACCAGAGACAGTGTGATGTGGAAGCCTGTGGGACCAGATATAGTGTGATGTGGGAGCCTGTGGGACCAGAGACAGTGTGATGTGGGAGCCTGTGGGACCAGATATAGTGTGATGTGGGAGCCTGTGGGACCAGATATAGTGTGATGTGGGAGCCTGTGGGACCAGATATAGTGTGATGGGAGCCTGTGGGACCAGAGACAGTGTGATGTGGAAGCCTGTGGGACCAGATATAGTGTGATGTGGGAGCCTGTGGGACCAGATATAGTGTGATGTGTGGGAGCCTGTGGGACCAGATATAGTGTGATGTGGGAGACTGTGGGACCAGATACAGTGTGATGTGGGAGCCTGTGGGACCAGCTATAGTGTGATGTGGGAGCCTGTGGGAGCAGATATAGTGTGATGTGAGATGTGGAGCCTGTGGGACCAGAGACAGTGTGATGTGGGAGCCTGTGGGACCAGAGACAGTGTGATGTGGGAGCCTGTGGGACCAGAGACAGTGTGATGTGGGAGCCTGTGGGACCAGAGACAGTGAGATGTGGGAGCCTGTGGGACCAGAGACAGTGAGATGTGGGAGCGTGTGGGACCAGAGACAGTGAGATGTGGGAGCCTGTGGGAACAGAGACAGTGTGATGTGGGAGCCTGTGGGACCAGAGACAGTGTGATGTGGGAGCCTGTGGGACCAGACAGTGAGATGTGGGAGCCTGTGGGACCAGAGATGGTGTGAGATGTGGGAGCGTGTGGGACCAGAGACAGTGAGATGTGGGAGCGTGTGGGACCAGAGACAGTGAGATGTGGGAGCCTGTGGGAACAGAGACAGTGTGATGTGGGAGCCTGTGGGACCAGAGACAGTGTGATGTGGGAGCCTGCGGGACCAGATATAGTGTGATGTGGGAGCCTGCGGGACCAGATATAGTGTGATGTGGGAGCCTGTGGGACCAGCTATAGTGTGATGTGGGAGCCTGTGGGACCAGAAACAGTGTGATGTGGGAGCCTGTGGGACCAGAGACCGTGTGATGTGTAAGCCTGTGGGAGAAGATATAGTGTGATGTGGGAGCCTGTGGGACCAGAGATAATGTGATGTGGGAACCTGTGGGAGAAGATATAGTGTGATGTGAGATGTGGGAGCAGAGACAGTGTGGTGTGGGAGCCTGTGGGACCAGAGACAGTGTGATGTGGGAGCCTGTGGGACCATAGACAGTGAGATGTGGGAGCCTGTGGGACCAGAGACAGTGAGATGTGGGAGCGTGTGGGACCAGATATAGTGTGATGTGGGAGCCTGCGGGACCAGATATAGTGTGATGTGGGAGCCTGTGGGACCAGATATCGTGTGATGTGGGAGCCTGTGGGACCAGATATCGTGTGATGTGGGAGCCTGCGGGACCAGATATAGTGTGATGTGGGAGCCTGTAGGACCAGATATCGTGTGATGTGGGAGTCTGTGGGACCAGAGACAGTGTGATGTGGAAGCCTGTGGGACCAGATATAGTGTGATGTGGGAGCCTGTGGGACCAGAGACAGTGTGATGTGGGAGCCTGTGGGACCAGATATAGTGTGATGTGGGAGCCTGTGGGACCAGATATAGTGTGATGTGGGAGCCTGTGGGACCAGATATAGTGTGATGTGGGAGCCTGTGGGACCAGAGACAGTGTGATGTGGAAGCCTGTGGGACCAGATATAGTGTGATGTGGGAGCCTGTGGGACCAGATATAGTGTGATGTGGAGCCTGTGGGACCAGATATAGTGTGATGTGGGAGACTGTGGGACCAGATACAGTGTGATGTGGGAGCCTGTGGGACCAGCTATAGTGTGATGTGGGAGCCTGTGGGAGCAGATATAGTGTGATGTGAGATGTGGGAGCCTGTGGGACCAGAGACAGTGTGATGTGGGAGCCTGTGGGACCAGAGACAGTGTGATGTGGGAGCCTGTGGGACCAGAGACAGTGTGATGTGGGAGCCTGTGGGACCAGAGACAGTGAGATGTGGGAGCCTGTGGGACCAGAGACAGTGAGATGTGGGAGCCTGTGGGACCAGAGACAGTGTGATGTGGGAGCCTGTGGGACCAGACAGTGAGATGTGGGAGCCTGTGGGACCAGAGATGGTGTGAGATGTGGGAGCGTGTGGGACCAGAGACAGTGAGATGTGGGAGCGTGTGGGACCAGAGACAGTGAGATGTGGGAGCCTGTGGGAACAGAGACAGTGTGATGTGGGAGCCTGTGGGACCATACATAGTGTGACGTGGAAGCCTGTGGGACCAGAGACAGTGTGACGTGGAAGCCTATGGGATCAGAGACAGTGTGACATGGGAGCCTGTGGGAGCAGATATAGTGTGATGTGAGAGCCTGTGGGACCAGAGACAGTGTGATGTGGGAGCCTGTGGGAGCAGATATAGTGTGATGTGAGAGCCTGTGGGACCAGAGACAGTGAGATGTGGGAGCCTGTGGGAGAAGATATAGTGTGATGTGAGATGTGGGAGCCTGTGGGACCAGAGACAGTGTGATGTGGGAGCCTGTGGGACCAGAGACAGTGTGATGTGGGAGCCTGTGGGACCAGAGACAGTGTGATGTGAGAGCCTGTGGGACCAGAGACAGTGTGATGTGGGAGCCTGTGGGACCATAGACAGTGAGATGTGGGAGCCTGTGGGACCAGAGACAGTGAGATGTGGGAGCGTGTGGGACCAGAGACAGTGAGATGTGGGAGCCTGTGGGACCAGAGACAGTGAGATGTGGGAGCCTGTGGGACCAGAGACAGTGAGATGTGGGAGCGTGTGGGACCAGAGACAGTGAGACGTGGGAGCGTGTGGGACCAGAGACAGTGAGATGTGGGAGCGTGTGGGACCAGAGACAGTGAGATGTCGCTCTGGATAAGAGCGTCTGCTAAATGACTTAAATGTAAATGATGTAAATGGAGCGTGTGGGACCAGAGACAGTGAGATGTGGGAGCGTGTGGGACCAGAGACAGTGAGATGTGGGAGAGTGTGGGACCAGAGACAGGGAGATGTGGGAGCCTGTGGGACCAGAGACAGTGAGATGTGGGAGCCTGTGGGACCAGAACCAGTGAGATGTGGGAGCCTGTGGGACCAGAGACAGTGTGATGTGGGAGCCTGTGGGACCAGAGACAGTGAGATGTGGGAGCCTGTGGGACCAGAGACAGTGAGATGTGGGAGAGTGTGGGACCAGAGACAGTGAGATGTGGGAGCCTGTGGGACCAGAGACAGTGAGATGTGGGAGCCTGTGGGACCAGAACCAGTGAGATGTGGGAGCCTGTGGGACCAGAGACAGTGAGATGTGGGAGCGTGTGGGACCAGAGACACTGAGATGTGGGAGCCTGTGGGACCAGAGACAGTGAGATGTGGGAGCCTGTGGGAGCAGAGACAGTGTGATGTGGGAGCCTGTGGGACCAGAGACAGTGAGATGTGGGAGCCTGTGGGACCAGAGACAGTGAGATGTGGGAGAGTGTGGGACCAGAGACAGTGAGATGTGGGAGCCTGTGGGACCAGAGACAGTGAGATGTGGGAGCCTGTGGGACCAGAGACAGTGAGATGTGGGAGAGTGTGGGACCAGAGACAGTGAGATGTGGGAGCCTGTGGGACCAGAGACAGTGTGATGTGGGAGCCTGTGGGACCAGAGACAGTGAGATGTGGGAGCCTGTGGGACCAGAGATAGTGAGATGAGGGAGCCTGTGGGACCAGAGACAGTGCGATAACTCTGACTCACCTCCAACACGCAGATCCCTACAGGGAATGTTAATGTGTTGATATTCATATCAGGATCATTGCCTTCATTGTTATTCAGAGTTATGTGTCGCTGTGTGTTAACCTACTGAGGGGTTATTGATGGACGGAAAATCCTATATCAAATCAGCCACATGCTGGGACAATATAGGCAAATGCACACACCTACTTTATCGTAAAATGCAGGGAGAGAAAGTGGTGCCGATTAAATACATCTGTGAAACCACATCTGACTGATGCTCTTCTGTGACGAGACTGATGAGCATTAACATGGTACAAGCCCCGTCTGTGATGAGACTGATGAGCATTAACATGGTACAAGCCCCGTCTGTGATGAGACTGATGAGTATTAACATGGTACAAGCCCCGTCTGTGATGAGACTGATGAGCATTAACATGGTACAAGCCCCGTCTGTGATGAGACTGATGAGCATTAACATGGTACAAGCCCCGTCTGTGATGAGACTGATGAGCATTAACATGGTACAAGCCCCGTCTGTGACGAGACTGATGAGCATTAACATGGTACAAGCCCCGTCTGTGACGAGACTGATGAACATTAACATGGTACAAGCCCCGTCTGTGATGAGACTGATGAGCATTAACATGGTACAAGCCCCGTCTGTGACGAGACTGATGAGCATTAACATGGTACAAGCCCCGTCTGTGATGAGACTGATGAGCATTAACATGGTACAAGCCCCGTCTGTGACGAGACTGATGAGCATTAACATGGTACAAGCCCTGTCTGTGATGAGACTGATGAGCATGAACATGGTACAAGCCCCGTCTGTGATGAGACTGATGAGCATTAACCTCTTCAGTCGACCCTCTACTTTTTTGAACATTCTGTTAAAAATCGCGCAACATTTCAGCGCCCTGCTACTCATGCCAGGAATATAGTATATGCATTTGCTTAGTCTGTGTGGATAGAAAACACTCAGATGTTTAAAAAACTGGTTAAATCACTGCTGTGGCTTTACCAGAACGGCATTTACATCGAAAAGCACAGGAAAAACTGATCACTGAAAATGGGAAAATATATCCATGCGCTACTTGATCCCATTGATAAAGGTGAACCACAATTAATTGACTGAGGTTGCAGTACCTACAGCTTCCACACGGTGTCTAGAGTCTTGTCATTTCCTTCGAGTTTTTTCTTGGTCAAACACATGCAGGACATCAGATCTAATCCGGTCGAGGACCGGATATTTTCGTTGAGTTTCTAGCCGGACATTTTTCCAGACGGACAGCTAATGATCTTTACATCGCCTCCTGATGAATTTTATCGCTTATTAACGTTTACTAATACCTAAAGTTGCATTACAAACGTATTTCAAGTGTTTTGTGAAAGTTTATCGTCGACTTTTTGAATTTTAAAAATGACGTTACGTTTTGAAACAATGTTTTTTTCGTTTATCACACAGTCTACATATAACGATATCTAGGCTTTATATGGACCGATTTAATCGAAATAAAGACCCAAATAGTGTTTATGGGACATCTAGGAGTGCCAACAAAGAAGATGGTGAAAGGTAATGAATGTTTTCTATTTTATTGTGCGGTTTGTGTAACGCCAAAATGCTAATTATTTTGTTTACGTCCCCTGTGGGTCTTTTGGGGTGTTGCATGCTATCAGATAATAGCTTCTCATGCTTTCGCCGAAAAGCATTTTAAAAATCTGACTTGTTGCCTGGATTCACAACGAGTGTAGCTTTAATTCGATACCCTGCATGTGTATTTTAATGAACTTTTGAGTTTTAACTAATACTATTAGCATTTAGCGTAGCGCATTTGCATTTCCAGAGCTCTAGTTGGGACGCAAGCGTCCCGAGTAGAAGCAACAGGTTAACATGGTACAAGCCCTGTCTGTGATGAGACTGATGAGCATTAACATGGTACAAGCCCCGTCTGTGATGAGACTGATGAGCATTAACATGGTACAAGCCCCGTCTGTGATGAGACTGATGAGCATTAACATGGTTACAAGCCCTGTCTGTGCGGATGGAAATGAATGTGTGTGTGTGTATCACCAGTGTTAGTTGATGTGGTCGTCTTGCCTCAGTGATCTCCACTCTGCAGTTACAGCCACTGTCCTCTGATTGAGATGGCAAGGGGTTAGGCTCACACTACAGTCCAGTGTGTGTGTGTGTGTGTGTGTGAATACCATGCTTGATTGAGCTCTCATCCTCTTGTGTACTGTAGTCTCTATCTCTCAGTAACAGTAATGATGGCCTTCTGCTGCTGTATCCACACCACCCCTCTCCAACTGCACACCACACACACACACACACACACACACGCACACACACACACACACAGGACTGTAGTGTGAGCCTAACCCCAAGTTCCATGCTTCTGCACAAGCACATGGCTGATGAGAGCGAGGTCAAAATAACAAGGAACCAAACACAGTGCTATTTAACAGAGGTTAGTAGACAATAAAAAAGCTTCTATTCTCATCCTAACCTCCCTCCCCTCACCCCATCCCCGTCTACCTCCCTCCCTCCCTCCCTCACCCCATCCCCCGTCTACCTCCCTCCCTCCCTACCCAGTCTACCTCCCTCCCTCACTCCATCCCCCGTCTACCTCCCTCCCTCCCCCAGTCTCACCCCCTACCCCGTCTACCTCCCTCACACCCTCCCTCACTCCATCCCCGTCTACCTCCCTCCCTCCCAGTCTCACCCCTACCCCGTCTACCTCCCTCACTCCATCCCCCGTCTACCTCCCTCCCTCCCCCAGTCTCACCCCTACCCCGTAAACCTCCCTCACTCCATCCCCCGTCTACCTCCCTCCCTCCCCCAGTCTCCCTCCCTACCCCGTCTACCTCCCTCCCTCCCTCCCCCAGTCTCCCTCCCTCCCTCCCTCAGTCTCCCTCCCTACCCCGTCTACCTCCCTCCCTCTCTACCCCGTCTACCTCCCTCCCTCAGTCTCCCTCCCTACCCCGTCTACCTCCTCCCTCCCCTCCCTCAGTCTCCCTCCCTACCCCGTCTACCTCCTCCCTCACTCCATCCCCGTCTACCTCCCTCCCTCACTCCATCCCCGTCTACCTCCCTCCCCTCACTCCATCCCCGTCTACCTCCCTCCCTCCCTCAGTCTCCCTCCCTACCCCGTCTACCTCCCTCCCTCCCTCAGTCTCCCTCCCTACCCGTCTACCTCCCTCCCTCCCTACCCCGCCACCTCCTCCCTCCCTCCCTCAGTCTCCCTCCCTCCCCGTCTACCTCCCTCCCTCAGTCTCCCTCCCTACCCCGTCTACCTCCCTCCCTCCCTCAGTCTCCCTCCCTACCCCGTCTACCTCCCTCCCTCCCTCAGTCTCCCTCCCTACCCCGTCTACCTACCTCCCTCCCCTCCCTCAGTCTCCCTCCCTCCCTCCCTCCCCCCGTCTACCTACCTCCCTCCCTCCCTCAGTCTCCCTCCCTCCCTCCCCCGTCTACCTACCTCCCTCCCTACCCCGTCTACCTACCTCCCTCCCTCCCTCAGTCTCCCTCCCTCCCTCCGTCTCCCTCCCTACGCCGTCTACCTCCCTCCCTCCCTCCCTCCCTCAGTCTCCCTCCCTACCCCGTCTACCTCCCTCCCTCCCCCGTCTACCTCCCTCCCTCCGTCTATCTGTCTCCCTCCCTTTGTCTGTCTCTCCCTCTGTCTGTGCATGAGTGGTTCTGTTCTCCAGGGGGATGGAGAGAGGGAGGGAGGCTGTGAGTGAGGCTGGTGATGAGGCTGTGGGTGAGGCTGGTGATGAGACTGGGGATGAGTCTGTGGATGAGGCTGTGGACGAGTCTGGGGGAGAGGTGGTGGATGATGCTGTGGACGAGGCTGTGGGTGAGGCTGGGGATGAGGCTGTGGGTGAGGCTGGGGATGAGGCTGTGGATGAGGCTGGGGGGTGAGGCTGGGGATGAGGCTGTGGCGTGTGTGAGAGGATTAGCAATTAGTCTGATCATGTTCCAGTATGATGATAATTAGCCTCTCTAATATTACACACACAGAGAGAGAAAGAGAGAGAGGGAGAGAAAGAGACAGAGAAACAGAGACAGAGAGAGAAACAGAGACAGAGAGAAACAGAGACAGAGAGAAACAGATACAGAGAGAAACAGAGACAGAGAAACAGAGAGAGAGAGAGAAAGAGACAGAGAGAGAAAGAGACAGAGAAACAGAGAGAGGGAGAGAAAGAGACAGAGAAACAGAGAGAGGGAGAGAAAGAGACAGAGAAACAGAGACAGAGAGAAACAGAGACAGAGAGAGAAACAGAGACAGAGAGAAACAGAGACTGAGAGAGAAAGAGACAGAGAGAAACAGAGAGAGAAACAGAGAGAGAGAAACAGAGACAGAGAGAAACAGAGACAGAGAAACAGAGAGAGAGAGAGACAGAGAAACAGAGACAGAGAGAGAAAGAGACAGAGAAACAGAGACAGAGAGAAACAGAGACAGAGAAACAGAGAGAGAGAGAGAAACAGATACAGAGAGAAACAGAGACAGAGATAAACAGATACAGAGAGAAACAGATACAGAGAGAAACAGATACAGAGAGAAACAGAGACAGAGAGAAACAGAGACAGAGAGAAACAGAGACAGAGAGAAACAGAGACAGAGAGAAACAGAGAGAGAGAAACAGAGAGAAACAGAGAGAGAGAGAAACAGAGAGAGAGAGAAACAGAGAGAGAGAGAAACAGAGACAGAGAGAAACAGAGACAGAGAGAAACAGAGACAGAGAGAAACAGATACAGAGAGAAACAGAGACAGAGAAACAGAGACAGAGAAACAGAGAGAGAGAGAGAGACAGAGAAACAGAGACAGAGAGAGACAGAGAGAGAGAGAAACAGAGAGAAACAGAGAGAGATAGAAACAGAGAGAGAGAGAAACAGATACAGAGAGAAACAGAGACAGAGAGAAACAGATACAGAGAGAAACAGAGACAGAGAAACAGAGAGAGAGAGACAGAGAAACAGAGAGAGGGAGAGAAAGAGACAGAGAAACAGAGACAGAGAGAAACAGAGACAGAGAAACATAGACAGAGAAACAGAGACAGAGACAGAGAAACATAGACAGAGAAACATAGACAGAGAGAAACAGAGACAGAGAAACATAGACAGAGAAACAGAGAAACATAGACAGAGAAACATAGACAGAGAAACATAGACAGAGAAACATAGACAGAGAAACATAGACAGAGAGAAACAGAGACAGAGAAACATAGACAGAGAAACAGAGACAGAGAAACATAGACAGAGAAACATAGACAGAGAAACATAGACAGAGAAACAGAGACAGAGAAACATAGACAGAGAAACAGAGACAGAGAAACAGAGACAGAGAAACAGAGACAGAGAAACAGACACAGATAAACAGAGACAGAGAGAAACAGAGACAGATAAACATAGACAGAGAAACAGACAGAGAAACATAGACAGAGAAACAGAGACAGAGAAACATAGACAGAGAAACAGAGACAGAGAAACAGAGACAGAGAAACAGAGACAGAGAAACAGAGACAGAGAAACATAGACAGAGAAACATAGACAGAGAAACATAGACATAGAAACAGAGACAGAGAAACATAGACAGAGAAACATAGACAGAGAAACAGAGACAGAGAGACAGAGAAACAGAGACAGAGAAACATAGACAGAGAAACATAGACAGAGAAACATAGACAGAGAAACATAGACAGAGAGAAACAGAGACAGAGAAACATAGACAGAGAAACAGAGACAGAGAAACAGAGACAGAGAAACATAGACAGAGAAACAGAGACAGAGAAACATAGACATAGAAACATAGACAGAGAAACATAGACAGAGAAACATAGACAGAGAAACATAGACATAGAAACATAGACAGAGAAACATAGATAGAGAAACATAGACAGAGAGAAACAGAGACAGAGAAACATAGACAGAGAAACATAGACAGAGAAACATAGACAGAGAGAAACAGAGACAGAGAGAAACAGACAGAGAAACATAGACAGAGAAACATAGACAGAGAGAAACAGAGACAGAGAGAAACAGAGACAGAGAGAAACAGAGACAGAGAGAAACAGAGACAGAGAAACATAGACAGAGAAACATAGATAGAGAAACATAGACAGAGAGAAACAGAGACAGAGAAACATAGACAGAGAAACAGAGACAGAGAAACATAGACAGAGAAACATAGACAGAGAAACATAGACAGAGAAACATAGACAGAGAAACATAGACAGAGAAACAGAGACAGAGAAACAGAGACAGAGAAACATAGACAGAGAAACAGAGACAGAGAAACAGAGAAACAGAGACAGAGAAACATAGACAGAGAAACATAGACAGAGAAACAGATACAGAGAAACATAGACAGAGAAACATAGACAGAGAAACAGAGACAGAGAAACAGAGACAGAGAAACAGAGACAGAGAAACAGAGACAGAGAAACATAGACAGAGAAACATAGACAGAGAAACATAGACAGAGAAACAGAGACAGAGAAACAGAGACAGAGAAACATAGACAGAGACAGAGAAACATAGACAGAGAAACATAGACAGAGAAACATAGACAGAGAAACATAGACAGAGAAACATAGACAGAGAAACAGAGACAGAGAAACAGAGACAGAGAAACAGAGACAGAGAAACAGAGACAGAGAAACATAGACAGAGAAACATAGACAGAGAAACAGAGACAGAGAAACAGAGACAGAGAAACAGAGACAGAGAAACATAGACAGAGAAACATAGACAGAGAAACATAGACAGAGAAACATAGACAGAGAAACAGAGACAGAGAAACAGAGACAGAGAAACATAGACAGAGACAGAGAAACATAGACAGAGAAACATAGACAGAGAAACATAGACAGAGAAACATAGACAGAGAGAAACATAGACAGAGAGAAACAGAGACAGAGAAACATAGACAGAGAAACAGAGACAGAGAAACAGAGACAGAGAGAAAGAGACAGAGAGAGAAAGAGAGAGAGAAACAGAGACAGAGAGAAACAGAGACAGAGAGAAACAGAGACAGAGAGAAACAGAGACAGAGAGAGAAAGAGACAGAGAAACAGAGAGAGAGAGAAAGAGACAGAGAGAGAAAGAGACAGAGAGAAACAGAGACAGAGAGAGAAAGAGACAGAGAAACAGAGACAGAGAGAAACAGAGAGAGAGAGAAAGAGACAGAGAAACAGAGACAGAGAAACAGAGACAGAGAAACAGAGACAGAGAAACAGAGACAGAGAAACAGAGACAGAGAAACATAGACAGAGAAACATAGACAGAGAGAAACAGAGAGAGAAACAGAGACAGAGAGAAACATAGACAGAGAGAAACATAGACAGAGAGAAACAGAGACAGAGAGAAACAGAGACAGAGAGAAACAGAGACAGAGACAGAGAAACAGAGACAGAGACAGAGAAACAGAGACAGAGAAACAGAGACAGAGAAACAGAGACAGAGAAACAGAGACAGAGAAACAGAGACAGAGAGAAACAGAGACAGAGAGAAACAGAGACAGAGAAACAGAGACAGAGAGAAACAGAGACAGAGAGAAACAGAGACCGAGAGAAACAGAAACAGACAGAGAGAAACAGAGAAACAGAGAAACATAGACAGAGAGAAACAGAGACAGAGAAACAGAGAAACAGAGAGAGAGAAACAGAGACAGAGAGAAACAGAGAAACAGACAGAGAAACAGAGAGAAACAGAGAAACATAGACAGAGAGAAACATAGACAGAGAGAAACATAGACAGAGAGAAACATAGACAGAGAGAAACATAGACAGAGAAACAGAGAGAAACAGAGACAGAGAGAAACAGAGACAGAGAGAAACAGAGACAGAGAGAAACAGAGACAGAGAGAAACAGAGACAGAGAGAAACAGAGACAGAGAGAAACAGAGACAGAGAGAAACAGAGACAGAGAGAAACAGAGAGAGAGAGAAACAGAGACAGAGAGAAACAGAGACAGAGAGAAACAGAGACAGAGAGAAACAGAGACAGAGACAGAGAAACAGAGACAGAGAAACAGAGACAGAGAAACAGAGGCAGAGAAACAGAGACAGAGAAACAGAGACAGAGAGAAACAGAGACAGAGAGAAACAGAGACAGAGAGAAACAGAGACAGAGAAACAGAGACAGAGAAACAGAGACCGAGAGAAACAGAGACAGAGAAACAGAGACAGAGAGAAACAGAGACCGAGAGAAACAGAGACAGAGAAACAGAGACAGAGAAACAGAGACAGAGAAACAGAGACAGAGAGAAACAGAGACAGAGAGAAACAGAGACCGAGAGAAACAGAGACAGAGAAACAGAGACAGAGAAACAGAGACCGAGAGAAACAGAGACAGAGAAACAGAGACAGAGAGAAACAGAGACAGAGAGAAACAGAGACCGAGAGAAACAGAGACCGAGAGAAACAGAGACAGAGAAACAGAGACAGAGAAACAGAGACAGAGAGAAACAGAGACCGAGAGAAACAGAGAAACAGACAGAGAGAAACAGAGAAACAGAGAAACATAGACAGAGAGAAACAGAGACAGAGAAACAGAGAAACAGAGAGAGAAACAGAGACAGAGAGAAACAGAGAAACAGACAGAGAAACAGAGAGAAACAGAGAAACAGAGACAGAGAGAAACATAGACAGAGAGAAACATAGACAGAGAAACATAGACAGAGAAACAGAGACAGAGACACAGAGAAACATAGACAGAGAAACAGAGAGAAACAGAGACAGAGAGCCACAGGACATCAGCACAATTAGACCCAACCAAATCATGAGAAAACAAAAAGATAATTACTTGACACATTGGAAAGAATTTACAAAAAAACAGAGCAAATTAGAATTCCATTTGGCCCTACACAGAGAGTACACAGCGGCAGAATACCTGACCACTGTGACTGACCCAAAATTAAGGAAAGCTTTGACTATGTACAGACTCAGTGAGCATAGCCTTGCTATTGAGAAAGGCCGCCATAGACAGACATGGCTCTCAAGAGAAGACAGGCTATGTGCACACTGCCCACAAAATGAGGTGGAAAGGTGCACTTCCTAACCTCCTGCCCAATGTATGACCATATTAGAGAGACATATTTCCCTCAGATTACACAGATCCACAAAGAATTCGAAAACAAATCCAATTTTGATAAACTCCCATATCTACTGGGTGAAATTCCACAGTGTGCCATCACAGCAGCAAGATTTGTGACCTGTTGCCATGAGAAAAGGGCAACCAGTGAAGAACAAACACCATTGTAAATACAACCCATATTTATGCTAATTTATTTTCCCTTGTATACCTTTACCATTTGTACATTGTTAAAACACTGTATATATATGACATTTGTAATGTCTTTATTGTTTTGAAACTTCTGTATGTGTAATGTTTACTGTTAATTTGTATTGTTTATTTCACTTTATATATTATCTACCTCACTTGCTTTGGCAATGTTAACACATGTTTCCCATGCCAATAAAGCCCCTTGAATTGAATTGAAAGAGACAGAGAGAAACAGATAGGGAGGGGGAGCGATAGCGCGGGATAGGGAGGGGGAGATAGGGAGGAGGAGAGATAGGGAGGGGGAGAGATAGGGAGAGATAGGGAGGAGGAGAGATAGGGAGGGGGAGAGATAGGGAGAGATAGGGAGGGGGAGAGATAGGGAGGGATAGGGAGAGGAGAGATAGGGAGGGGGAGAGATAGGGAGAGATAGGGAGGGGGGAGAGATAGGAGGGGGAGAGATAGGGAGGGGGAGAGATAGGGAGGGATATGGAGGGGGAGAGATAGGGAGAGATAGGGGGGGAGAGATAGGGAGGGGGAGAGATAGGGGAGAGGGAGAGATAGGGAGAGGGAGAGATAAGGAGGGGGAGATAGGGAGGGGAGAGATAGGGAGAGGGAGATAGGGAGGGGAGAGATAGGGAGGGGAGATAGCGAGGGAGAGATAGGGAGGGGGAGAGATAGGGAGGGGGAGATAGGAGGGAGAGATAGGGAGGGGAGATAGGGAGGGGGCGATAGGGAGAGATAGGAGGGGGAGATAGGGAGGGGGGGATAGGGAGAGATAGTGAGGGGGGAGATAGGGAGATATAGGGAGAGATAGGGAGGGGGGAGATAGGGAGAGATAGGGAGAGATAGGGAGATAGGGAGAGATAGGGAGGGGGAGAGATAGGGAGGGGAGAATTAAATTAATAACTCTGGATGGATCCCTGGTTCCTTCTCATGTCGGTGTATTTAATTGGTGTGTTAATTATGTGTTCAGTCCCCGACGGCTATAAATACACAACCTAATTATAGCATCACTAAAACATCTGTTTCATCTTGGCTCTCCATAGTGCTTTTAGTCCTGCCATGTAGGTATGTACAGTATGTGTGTACGTGGGAACACTTCAGCTATGAGTAGGTGTGTGTTTAACTGTATATTGGCCAGCATGGGGGGGTTGTAAATGAGGCAGCCCCTGGTCCTGAGTGTGCTGGTCCTGAGTGTGCTGGTCCTGAGTGTGCAGGTCCTGAGTGTGCTGGTCCTGAGTGTGCTGGTCCTGAGTGTGCAGGTCCTGAGTGTGCAGGTCCTGAGTGTGCAGGTCCTGAGTGTGCAGGTCCTGAGTGTGCTGGTCCTGAGTGTGCTGGTCCTGAGTGTGCAGGTCCTGAGTGTGCAGGTCCTGAGTGTGCTGGTCCTGAGTGTGCAGGTCCTGAGTGTGCAGGTCCTGAGTGTGCTGGTCCTGAGTGTGCAGGTCCTGAGTGTGCAGGTCCTGAGTGTGCTGGTCCTGAGTGTGCTGGTCCTGAGTGTGCTGGTCCTGAGTGTGCTGGTCCTGAGTGTGCTGGTCCTGAGTGTGCTGGTCCTGAGTGTGCAGGTCCTGAGTGTGCTGGTCCTGAGTGTGCTGGTCCTGAGTGTGCAGGTCCTGAGTGTGCAGGTCCTGAGTGTGCTGGTCCTGAGTGTGCAGGTCCTGAGTGTGCAGGTCCTGAGTGTGCTGGTCCTGAGTGTGCTGGTCCTGAGTGTGCTGGTCCTGAGTGTGCAGGTCCTGAGTGTGCAGGTCCTGAGTGTGCAGGTCCTGAGTGTGTGCTGGTCCTGAGTGTGTGCTGGTCCTGAGTGTGCTGGTCCTGAGTGTGCAGGTCCTGAGTGTGCAGGTCCTGAGTGTGCAGGTCCTGAGTGTGCTGGTCCTGAGTGTGCAGGTCCTGAGTGTGCAGGTCCTGAGTGTGCAGGTCCTGAGTGTGCTGGTCCTGAGTGTGCTGGTCCTGAGTGTGCTGGTCCTGAGTGTGCTGGTCCTGAGTGTGCAGGTCCTGAGTGTGCAGGTCCTGAGTGTGCTGGTCCTGAGTGTGCAGGTCCTGAGTGTGCTGGTCCTGAGTGTGCAGGTCCTGAGTGTGCAGGTCCTGAGTGTGCTGGTCCTGAGTGTGCTGGTCCTGAGTGTGCTGGTCCTGAGTGTGCAGGTCCTGAGTGTGCTGGTCCTGAGTGTGCTGGTCCTGAGTGTGCAGGTCCTGAGTGTGCAGGTCCTGAGTGTGCTGGACCTGAGTGTGCTGGACCTGAGTGTGCTGGTCCTGAGTGTGCAGGTCCTGGAGTGTGCTGGTCCTGAGTGTGCTGGTCCTGGAGTGTGCTGCAGGTCCTGAGTGTGCTGGTCCTGAGTGTGCTGGTCCTGAGTGTGCTGGTCCTGAGTGTGCTGGTCCTGGAGTGTGCTGGTCCTGAGTGTGCAGGTCCTGAGTGTGCTGGTCCTGAGTGTGCTGGTCCTGAGTGTGCTGGTCCTGAGTGTGCAGGTCCTGAGTGTGCAGGTCCTGAGTGTGCAGGTCCTGAGTGTGCTGGTCCTGAGTGTGCAGGTCCTGAGTGTGCTGGTCCTGAGTGTGCTGGTCCTGAGTGTGCAGGTCCTGAGTGTGCAGGTCCTGAGTGTGCAGGTCCTGAGTGTGCAGGTCCTGAGTGTGTAGGTCCTGAGTGTGCTGGTCCTGAGTGTGTGCTGGTCCTGAGTGTGCTGGTCCTGAGTGTGCTGGTCCTGAGTGTGCAGGTCCTGAGTGTGCAGGTCCTGAGTGTGCCGGTCCTGAGTGTGCTGGTCCTGAGTGTGCAGGTCCTGAGTGTGCAGGTCCTGAGTGTGCAGGTCCTGAGTGTGCAGGTCCTGAGTGTGCTGGTCCTGAGTGTGCAGGTCCTGAGTGTGCTGGTCCTGAGTGTGCTGGTCCTGAGTGTGCTGGTCCTGAGTGTGCAGGTCCTGAGTGTGCTGGTCCTGAGTGTGCTGATCCTGAGTGTGCTGGTCCTGAGTGTGCTGGTCCTGAGTGTGCTGATGTTAACATGCTGTAGCTGGTAAAGCTGCTACAGAGTACAGTGGAGCAGTGAGAGGGCAGTGAGAGGGCAGTGAGAGGGCAGTGGGAGGGCAGTGAGAGGGCAGTGGGAGGGCAGCGGGAGGGCAGCGAGAGGGCAGCGGGAGGGCAGCGAGAGGGCAGTGAGAGGGCAGTGAGAGGGCAGTGGGATGGCAGTGGGAGGGCAGCGGGAGGGCAGCGAGAGGGCAGCGAGAGGGCAGCGGGAGGGCAGCGAGAGGGCAGTGAGAGGGCAGTGAGAGGGCAGTGGGAGTGCAGTGGGAGTGCAGTGAGAGGGCAGTGGGAAGGCAGTGAGAGGGCAGTGAGAGGGCAGTGGGAGTGCAGTGGGAGGGCAGTGAGAGGGCAGTAAGAGGGCAGTGAGAGGGCAGTGAGAGGGCAGTGAGAGGGCAGTGGGAGGGCAGTGGGAGGGCAGTGAGAGGGCAGTGAGAGGGCAGTGAGAGGGCAGTGGGAGTGCAGTGAGAGGGCAGCATCTCCCCATAGACTGGAGAGTAGAAGCACGCTAGTGTTCTTTATGAGCACACAGAGAGTAGAAGCACGCTAGTGTTCTTTATGAGCACACAGAGAGTAGAAGCACGCTAGTGTTCTTTATGAGCACACAGAGAGTAGAAGCACACTAGCGTTCTTTATGAGCACACAGAGAGTAGAAGCACGCTAGTGTCCTCTATGAGCACACAGACAACATTCTCAGGCTCTGCTGATGGCTGTGTGACTGCAGAGACCACAGAGACACAGAGAGCATGTTTCAAAAGGGTCAGGTTTTACACACACTGTAAACACACATCAGTGGGGCTGCTCTAGTGGGCCACAACAGTCCCAGGGCATGATGAAACATGGCGGTGATCGCCTTAGCAATCTCACTGGAATAAAAAACCTCCTCCATTCCTGTCATTATTGAAAGAGATTGTCATATCTCAAAATAGGGCTACTTAATGTTAGATCCTCACTTCCAAGGCAGTTATTGTCAATGAACTAATCACTGATCATAATCTTGATGTGATTGGCCTGACTGAAACATGGCTTAAGCCTGATGAATTTTCTGTGTTAAATGAGGCTTCTCCTCCTGGTTACACTAGTGACCATATCCCCCGTGCATCCCGCAAAGGCGGAGGTGTTGCTAACATTACGATGGCAAATTTCAATTTACAAAAAAAACAAACAGCGTTTTTGTCTTTTGAGCTTCTAGTCATGAAATCTATGCAGCCTACTCAATCACTTTTTATAGCTACTGTTTACAGTCCTCCTGGGCCATATATAGCGTGCCTCACTGATTTCCCGGACCTTGTAGTTATGGCAGATAATATTAACATTTTTGGTGACTTTAATATTCACATGGAAAAGTCCACAGACCCACTCCAAAAGGCTATCGGAGCCATCATCGACTCAGTGGGTTTTGTCTAACATGTCTCCGGACCTACTCACTAACACAGTCATACTCTGGACCTAATTGTGTCCCGCGGAATAAATATTGTGGATCTTAATGTTTTTCCTCGTAATCCTGGACTATCGGACCACCATTTTATTACGTTTGCAAACGCAACAAATAATCTGCTCAGACCCCAACCAAGGATCATCAAAAGCTGTGCTATAAATTCTCGGACAACCCAAACATTCCTAGACGCCCTTCCAGACTCCCTCCACCTATTTCCACCTATTTCCTCCACCTATACCTGAAGGTACCACGTTCATCTATACAAACAATAGTACGCAAGTATAAACACCATGGGACCACGCAACCGTCATACCGCTCAGGAAGGAGACGTGTTCTGTCTCTTAGAGATGAAACAGGTACAAAAGTATCTATATCCAAAGTAAAATTAGTCCTATATCGAGATAACCCGAAAGGCTGCTCAGCAAGAAAGAAACTACTGCTCCAAATCCGCCATAAAAAGACAGACTACGGTTTGTAACTGCACATGGGGACAAAGATGGTACTTTTTGGAAAAATGTCCTCTGGTCTGATGAAACAACAATATAACTGTTTGGCCATAATGAACATCATGTTTGGAGGAAAAGGGGGAGGCTTGCAAGCCGAAGAACACCATCCCAACCGTGAAGCACGGGGGTGGCAGCATCATGTTGTGGGGGTGCTTTGCTGCAGTAGGGACTGTGCTTCCCAAAATAGATGGTAGGAAATAGAGGTAGGAAACATTATGTGGATATATTGAAGCAACATCTCAAGACATCAGTCAGGAAGTTAAAGCTTGGTCGCAAATGGCTCTTCCAAATGGACAATGACCCCAAGCATACTTCCAAAGTTGTGGCAAAATGGATTAAGGACAACAAAGTCAAGGTATTGGAGTAGGCCATCACAAAGCCCCGACCTTAATCCTATATAAAATGTGTGGGCAGAACTGAAAAAGCATGTGCAAGCAAGGAGGCCTGCAAACCTGACTCAGTTACACCAGTTCTGTCAGGAGGAATGGGCCAAAATTCACCCAACTTATTGTGGGAAGCTTGTGGAAGGCTACCCAAAATGTTTGACCCATGTTAAACAATTTAAAGGCAATGCTACCAAATTCTAATTGAGTGTATGTAAACTTCTGACCCACTTAGGAAAGTGATGAAAGAAATAAAAGCTGAAATAAATAATTTCTCTACTATTATTCTGACATTTCACATTCTTAAAATAAAGTGGTGATCCTAACTGACCTAAGACAGGGAATTTTTAGGAATTGTGAAAAACTGAGTTGAAATGTATTTGGCTAAGGTGTATGTAAACGGCAACCGAGGAACTTAATTCAACCTTGTGTAATACTCCAGATGCAGTTGCACCCCTAAAAACAAAAAACATTTGTCACAAGAAACTAGCTCCCTGGTATACAGAAAATACCCGAGCCCTGAAGCAAGCTTCCAGAACATTGGAACGGAAATGGCGCTCCACCAAACTGGAAGTATCCCGATTAGCTTGAAAGACAGTAACAAAGAGCCCTCACTGCTGCTCCATCTGATTTTTCCAACTTAATTGAGGAGAATAAGAACAATCCTAAATGTATTTTTGATACAGTCGAAAAGCTAACTAAAAAGCATAATTCCCCAAGAGAGGATGGCTTTCACTTTAGTTGTGATAAATTCATGAACTTCTTTGACGAAAAGATCATGATCATTAGAAAGCAAATTACGGACTCCTCTTTAAATCTGAATATTCCTCCAAAGCTCAGTTGTCCTGAGTCTGCACAACTCTGCCAGGACCTAGGATCAAGAGAGACACTCAAGTGTTTTAGTACTATATCCCTTGACACAATGATGAAAGTAGTCATGTCCTCTAAACCTTCAAGCTGCATACTGGACCCTATTCCAACTAAACTACTGAAAGAGCTGCTTCCTGTGCTTGCCCCTCCTGTGTTGAACATAATAAACGGCTCTCTATCCACCGGATGTGTACCAAACTCACTAAAAGTGGCAGTAATAAAGCCTCTCTTGAAAAAGCCAAACCTTAACCCAGAAAATATAAAAAACTATTGGCCTGTTCAAATCTCCCATTCCTCTCAAAGACTTTAGAAACAAGCTGTTGCGCAGCAACTCACTGCCTTCCTGAAGAATAACAATGTATACGAAACGCTTCAGTCTGGTTTTAGACCCCATCATAGCACTGAGACTGCACTCGTGAAGGTGGTAAATTACCTGTTAATGGCGTCAGACCAAGGCACTGCATCTGCCCTTGTGCTCCTAGACCTTAGTGCTGCTTTTGATACCATCGATCACCACATTCTTTTGGAGAGATTGGAAACCCAAATTGGTCTACACGGACAAGTTCTGTCCTGGTTTAGATCTGATCTGTGGGAAAGATATCAGTTTGTCTCTGTGGACGTATTGCCCTCTGTATTCCTCAAGGTTGCGTTCACTATATATTTTACCTCTCGGTGATGTCATTCGGAAACATAAATGTTAACTGTCACTGCTACGCAGACGATAGACAGCTGTACGCAGACGATAGACAGCTGCTACGCAGACGATAGACAGCTGTACGCAGACGATAGACAGCTGTACGCAGACGATAGACAGCTGCTACGCAGACGATAGACAGCTGTACGCAGACGATAGACAGCTGTACGCAGACGATAGACAGCTGCTACGCAGACGATAGACAGCTGTACGCAGACGATAGACAGCTGCTACGCAGACGATAGACAGCTGTACGCAGACGATAGACAGCTGTACGCAGACGATAGACAGCTGTACGCAGACGATAGACAGCTGTACGCAGACGATAGACAGCTGTACGCAGACGATAGACAGCTGTACATTTCGATGAAACATGGTGAAGCCCCAAAATTGCCCTCCATGGAAGTCTGTGTTTCAGACAGGAAGTGGATGCCGGCAATCTTTACTTTTACACTGGACAAAACAGAGATGGTAATACTAGGTCCCAAAAATAAAGATATCGCCTGTTGATCTGACAATTCATCTTGATGGTTGTACAGTCGTCTCAAATCAAACTGTAAAGGACCTCGGCGTTACTCTGGACCCTGATCTCTCTTTTTTGTAATTTTACATTTTTTACCCCCTTTTCTCCCCAATTTCGTGGTATCCAATTGTTAGTAGTTACTAGGTAGCCTTTCTAGGTAGTTTTTCTTAGCCACCATGCTTCTACATCTGCATTGCTTGCTGTTTGAGATTTTAGGCTGGGTTTCTGCAGAGCACTTTGTGACATCGGCTAATGTAAAAAGTGCTTCATAAATGCATTTGATTGATGGGAGCTGTAGTATGTCATTAATCGGGGACACGGGTATGACTCCAGGGAAATGTAGTTTACATAGCGGTGAGCGCTTTATTTCCTGGGGGATGTAGTTTTAAAGTGCTGGGGTACCTGGAGGGTGTAGTTTATAAAGTGCTGGGACACCTGGAGGATGTAGTTTATAAAGTGCTGGGGTACCTGGAGGGTGTAGTTTATAAAGTGCTGGGGTACCTGGAGGATGTAGTTTATATAGTGCTGGAGTACCTGGAGGATGTAGTTTATATAGTGCTGGAGTACCTGGAGGATGTAGTTTATAAAGTGCTGGGGTACCTGGAGGATGTAGTTTATAAAGTGCTGGGGTACCTGGAGGGTGTAGTTTATAAAGTGCTGAGGTACCTGGAGGGTGTAGTTTATAAAGTGCTGGGGTACCTGGAGGGTGTAGTTTATAAAGTGCTGGGGTACCTGGAGGATGTAGTTTATAAAGTGCTGGGGTACCTGGAGGGTGTAGTTTATAAAGTGGGAGGGTGGACAGGGAGGGCTGAGGTACCTGGAGGGTGTAGTTTATAAAGTGCTGGGGTACCTGGAGGGTGTAGTTTATAAAGTGCTGGGGTACCTGGAGGGTGTAGTTTATAAAGTGCTGGGACACCTGGAGGATGTAGTTTATAAAGTGCTGGGGTACCTGGAGGGTGTAGTTTATAAAGTGCTGAGGTACCTGGAGGGGGTAGTTTATAAAGTGCTGGGACACCTGGAGGGTGTAGTTTATAAAGTGCTGAGACACCTGGAGGATGTAGTTTATAAAGTGCTGGGGTACCTGGAGGGTGTAGTTTATAAAGTGCTGGGACACCTGGAGGATGTAGTTTATAAAGTGCTGGAGTTACCTGGGGGATGTAGTTTATAAGAAGCTTGGGTACATGGGGAAGTAGTTTATAATACGCTGGGGTACCTGGGGATGTAGTTTATAATAAGCAGGGGGTTACCTGGGGGATGTCGTTTATAAGAAGCTGGGGTTACCTGGGGATGTCGTTTATAATAAGCAGGGGTTACCTGGGGGTGTAGTTTATAAGAAGCTGGGGTTACCTGGGGAATGTCGTTTATAATAAGCAGGGGGTTACCTGGGGGGTGTAGTTTATAAGAAACTGTGGTTACCTGGGGGATGTAGTTTATAATAAGCTGTGGTTACCTGGGGGGTGTAGTTTATAAGAAGCTGGGGGTACCTGGGGGATGTAGTGTTTAAGAAGCTGGGGTACCTGGGGGATGTAGTGTTTAAGAAGCTGGGGTACCTGGGGGATGTAGTGTTTAAGAAGCTGGGGTACCTGGGGGATGTAGTGTTTAAGAAGCTGGGGTACCTGGGGATGTAGTGTTTAAGAAGCTGGGGTACCTGGGGGATGTAGTTACGTCTCTCCTGGCAGACAGCGTGGAACCATGCGAGGCAGAAGAGGGACTGGGCTCTGGACAGCAGACCACCTTTACTGATCTGCTCTGGGCTCCACGTTTCATAGGTCCTCAACAAGTTCTTCTTTAGACCAGGAGGAGCCTGAGGGAGAGAGAAAGTGATCAAGGGCCTGAGGGCATGAATGTTGCTAGGAGGGTGGACAGGGAGGGCATGAATGTTGCTAGGAGGGTGGACAGGGAAGGGCATGAATGTTGCTAGGAGGGTGGACAGGAGGGCATGAATGTTGCTGGGAGGGTGGACAGGGAGGGCATGAATGTTGCTAGGAGGGTGGACAGGAGGGCATGAATGTTGCTGGGAGGGTGGACAGGGAGGGCATGAATGTTGCTAGGAGGGTGGACAGGGGAGGGCATGAATGTTGCTGGGAGGGTGGACAGGGAGGGCATGAATGTTGCTGGGAGGGTGGACAGGAGGGCATGAATGTTGCTGGGAGGGTGGACAGGGAGGGCATGAATGTTGCTGGGAGGGTGGACAGGGAGGGCATGAATGTTGCTGGGAGGGTGGACAGGGAGGGCATGAATGTTGCTGGGAGGGTGGACAGGGAGGGCATGAATGTTGCTGGGAGGGTGGACAGGAGGGCATGAATGTTGCTGGGAGGGTGGACAGGGAGGGCATGAATGTTGCTGAGAGGGTGGACAGGGAGGGCATGAATGTTGCTGGGAGGGTGGACAGGGAGGGCATGAATGTTGCTGGGAGGGTGGACAGGGATGGCAGTGGGGGCTGGGATCCAGGCTTTAACTGTTAAAAGCTCATCTGAGGGCTGATAGATCAAGTGTGCTCCACTTTCAACAGGGCCTGTGTGTCCCATAACGCCGGACTGTCAAACAGCACAGCTGGTATTTGGAGAAAGTGCCCTATAGCCTGGCCCAGCTTGACTAACAGACCCAGCTTGGCTCTGCATACACTCAGCCCAATAACACGCCTCAGTAACACGTCTCAGACAGCTGACACGCCTGGTGCTACAAGTTTCACACCACACACACACCCAAGGCATGTTTTACTCAAACACGGCTCCCAACATAACGTATTACCATGGACAGGGTGTCTGTGTGCGTGTGTTTCTGTGTGTGTCTGTACATATATAGTGTTTGTACTCAAGGTGATCTTGAGGCTGGACTGCAGCAGGATGAGGGGGAACTTGGGATGGACCTCAGCAGTGAGCCAGAGACGGAAGCCTGCCTTAGGTTGCAGAACATTCAGCTCCTACAGGAGAGAGATAAGAGACAACCACAACCTGTACAACACAATCACCATCCGCAATATCAGGAGTCCAGTGGTGTGCAACATGCATCTAATAATGTGGTTAAGAACACCCACAACACATATTTACCATTATCATTCACCACCACATCTAATAATGTGGTTAAGAACACCCACAACACATATTCACCATTATCATTCACCACCACATCTAATAATGTGGTTAAGAACACCCACAACACATATTCACCATTATCATTCACCATCACATCTAATAATGTGGTTAAAAACACCCACAACACATATTCACCATCATCATTCCCCACCACATCTAATAATGTGGTTAAGAACACCCACAACACATATTCACCATTATCATTCACCACCACATCTAATAATGTGGTTAAGAACACCCACAACACATATTCACCATTATCATTCACCACCACATCTAATAATGTGGTTAAGAACACCCACAACACATATTCACCATCATCATTCACCACCACATCTAATAATATGGTTACCACCCACAACACATATTCACCATCATCATTCACCACCACATCTAATAATGTGGTTAACACCCACAACACATATTCACCATCATCATTCACCACCACATCTAATAATATGGTTACCACCCACAACACATATTCACCATTATCATTCACCACCACATCTAATAATGTGGTTAACACCCACAACACATATTCACCATTATCATTCACCACCACATCTAATAATGTGGTTAAGAACACCCACAACACATATTCACCATCATCATTCACCACCACATCTAATAATATGGTTACCACCCACAACACATATTCACCATTATCATTCACCACCACATCTAATAATGTGGTTAAGAACACCCACAACACATATTCACCATCATCATTCACCACCACATCTAATAATATGGTTACCACCCACAACACATATTCACCATTATCATTCACCACCACATCTAATAATGTGGTTAAGAACACCCACAACACATATTCACCATTATCATTCACCACCACATCTAATAATGTGGTTAAGAACACCCACAACACATATTTACCATCATCATTCACCACCACATCTAATGTGGTTAAAAACACCCACAACACATATTTACCATCATCATTCACCACCACATCTAATAATGTGGTTAAGAACACCCACAACACATATTCACCATTATCATTCACCACCACATCTAATAATGTGGTTAAGAACACCCACAACACACATTTACCATCATCATTCACCACCACATCTAATAATGTGGTTAAGAACACCCACAACACATATTCACCATTATCATTCACCACCACATCTAATAATATGGTTACCACCCACAACACATATTCACCATCATCATTCACCACCACATCTAATAATGTGGTTAAGAACACCCACAACACATATTCACCAGCTCTCTTTTCCACACACTGTGTATCCGTGGGTCTGAGACGATTCAGATTCGCTGTATTAAACCCAACAGAAGCCAATCTCTCTCTCTCTCTCTCTGAAGCCCGAGGCCTGCATTCTGATTGGGTGCTCATTCACAGGTGAACATGTGTTGCAGCAGAATTCAGCATGACAACACACACACACATGTAGCCCAGGATCCCCTCTCAATCAATCTGTTTCTACAAACCGTGGAGTCCAACTCAGTCTTACTTGAGAAACAGAACTGGAGCCTGAATCAAGTCGGCCAGGGTCGACATCCTCTGAGACAGCGGTTAATTAGTGTGTGTGTTGTGATAGAGAGATTTCTGTGCCAAATTATGTGGATTTCTGTGCTCAAGACCGACTGTCAAGATATATTTTTCACTTCATGTTATAATGTTAAGCAAAAAAACATCTCGATTTCCAAGATGCCAAGAGGAGGGAAGGGAGAATAGGATTATTCATAGAGTATAAACACACACCATACTGTACACACACACCATAATGTACACACACCACACTGTACAGACACACACACCATAATGTACACACACACACACACACACCATACTGTACACATACCACACTGTACAGACACACACACCATAATGTACACACACACCATACTGTACACACACACCACACTGTACACACACACACACCACAGGGGTACACACACACACACACACACACCACACTGTACACACACCACAGGGGGTACACACACACACCACACTGTACACACACACAACACAGGAGGTACATACACAACACTGTACACACACACACACACACACACACCATACTGTACACACACCACACTGTACACACACACACACACACCATACTGTACACACACCACACTGTACACACACACACACACACACACACACACACACACCATACTGTACACAAACATACACACACTGTACACACACACACACACCACAGGGGGTACACACACCACACTGTACACACACACACACACACACCACAGGAGGTACACACACACACAACACTGTACACACACACACACACCATACAGTACACACACACACACACCATACTGTACACACACACACACACACCACACTGTACACACACACACACCACAGGGGGTACACACACACAGACACACACACACACCACACTGTACACACACACACCACACTGTACACAATGTTCACACACACACACAACACTGGACACACACCACACTGTACACACACACACACACACCAATCACACTGTACACACACACACACCAATCACACTGTACACACACACACACAC
This sequence comes from Oncorhynchus nerka, assembly GCF_034236695.1. Lineage (NCBI taxonomy): Eukaryota > Metazoa > Chordata > Actinopteri > Salmoniformes > Salmonidae > Oncorhynchus > Oncorhynchus nerka. The sequence continues at coordinate 9,012 of NW_027039789.1, read as the reverse complement.
ACACACACTGTACACACACAAACACCACAGGGGGTACACACACACTGTACACACCACAGGGGGTACACACACACCACACTGTACACACACACACACCACACTGTACACACACAGACACACACACACACACACCATTCTGTACACACACACCATACTGTACACACACACACACACACACACACACACACACACACACACACACACACACACACACAACACTGTACACACAACACAGTACAGTACACACACACACACACACACACACACAACACTGTACACACACACACGCATACCACAGGGAGTACACACACACACACCATACTGTACACACACACACCATACTGTACACACACACACACCATACTGTACACACACACACACTATACTGTACACACACACCATACTGTATATACACACACACCATACTGTAGACCCACCATACTGTATACACACACACAGTTCTCTCTCAGTTCCCCCGCCCCTGAGCTGCAAATCTGCTATGTGTGTTTGATGTAGATTTGAGACATTTCTATGTAGAGAAAAACTGTACAGAGCCTCTGATGAGGCTCTCAGGCTTGTGTGGCTCAGACAGGGACAGGGAGGTAGGAGAGGGGCACTGGAATATTCAGCACACACACACACACACACACACACACACACACACACACACACACACACACACGCATAGATACACACACAAACATGCATAGACACACGCATAGACACACGCATAGACACACGCATAGACACACACACGCATAGACACACGCATAGACACACGCATAGACACACGCATAGACACGCATAGACACACACACACGCATAGACACACGCATAGACACACGCATAGACACACGCATAGACACCGCATAGACACCGCATAGACACGCACGCACACACACACGCACACATACACACACATGAATATGGTAGCTGAGCTCACAGATCAAAATAAAGCATGGACCATGTGTCTGTGACCAGGGTTAGACTGGGGTTAGACTGGACGATCTACTGTGACCAGGGTTAGACTGGACTATCTACTGTGACCAGGGTTATACTGGGGTTAGACTGGATGATCTACTGTGACTGGGGTTAGACTGGACTATCTACTGTGACCAGGGTTATACTGGGGTTAGACTGGATGATCTACTGTGACTGGGGTTAGACTGGACGATCTACTGTGACCAGGGTTAGACTGGATGATCTACTGTGACCAGGGTTAGACTGGGGTTAGACTGGATGATCTACTGTGACCAGGGTTAGACTGGGGTTAGATTGGAGGATCTACTGTGACCAGGGTTAGACTGGGGTTAGACTGGATGATCTACTGTGACTGGGGTTAGACTGGGGTTAGACTGGATGATCTACTGTGACCAGGGTTAGACTGGGGTTAGACTGGATGATCTACTGTGACTGGGGTTAGACTGGACGATCTACTGTGACCAGGGTTAGACTGGGGTTAGACTGGACGATCTACTGTGACTGGGGTTAGACTGGACGATCTACTGTGACCAGGGTTAGACTGGGGTTAGACTGGACGATCTACTGTGACTGGGGTTAGACTGGACGATCTACTGTGACCAGGGTTAGACTGGGGTTAGACTGGATGATCTACTGTGACCAGGGTTAGACTGGGGTTAGACTGGATGATCTACTGTGACTGGGGTTAGACTGGACAATCTACTGTGACCAGGGTTATACTGGGGTTAGACAGGACGATCTACTGTGACCAGGGTTAGACTGGGGTTAGACTGGACGATCTACTGTGACTGGGGTTAGACTGGACGATCTACTGTGACCAGGGTTATACTGGGGTTAGACTGGACGATCTACTGTGACCAGGTTTAGACTGGGGTTAGACTGGATGATCTACTGTGACCAGGGTTAGACTGGGGTTAGACTGGACGATCTACTGTGACCAGGGTTAGACTGGGGTTAGACTGGATGATCTACTGTGACCAGGGTTAGACTGGGGTTAGACTGGATGATCTACTGTGACCAGGGTTAGACTGGGGTTAGACTGGATGATCTACTGTGACTGGGGTTAGACTGGACAATCTACTGTGACCAGGGTTATACTGGGGTTAGACTGGACGATCTACTGTGACCAGGGTTAGACTGGGGTTAGACTGGACGATCTACTGTGACCAGGGTTATACTGGGGTTAGACTGGACGATCTACTGTGACCAGGGTTAGACTGGGGTTAGACTGGATGATCTACTGTGACCAGGGTTAGACTGGACTATCTACTGTGACCAGGGTTAGACTGGACTATCTACTGTGACCAGGGTTATACTGGGGTTAGACTGGATGATCTACTGTGACTGGGGTTAGACTGGACGATCTACTGTGACCAGGGTTAGACTGGGGTTAGACTGGATGATCTACTGTGACCAGGGTTAGACTGGGGTTAGACTGGATGATCTACTGTGACTGGGGTTAGATTGGAGGATCTACTGTGACCAGGGTTAGATTGGAGGATCTACTGTGACCAGGGTTAGACTGGGGTTAGATTGGAGGATCTACTGTGACCAGGGTTAGACTGGGGTTAGACTGGATGATCTACTGTGACTGGGGTTAGACTGGACGATCTACTGTGACCAGGGTTAGACTGGGGTTAGACTGGGGTTAGACTGGACGATCTACTGTGACCAGGGTTAGACTGGGGTTAGACTGGACGATCTACTGTGACCAGGGTTAGACTGGGGCTAGACTGGACGATCTACTGTGACCAGGGTTAGACTGGGGTTAGACTGGACGATCTACTGTGACTGGGGTTAGACTGGGGTTAGACTGGACGATCTACTGTGACTGGGGTTAGACTGGACGATCTACTGTGACTGGGGTTAGACTGGGGTTAGACTGGACGATCTACTGTGACTGGGGTTAGACTGGGGTTAGACTGGACGATCTACTGTGACTGGGGTTAGATTGGAGGATCTACTGTGACCAGGGTTAGATTGGAGGATCTACTGTGACCAGGGTTAGACTGGGGTTAGATTGGAGGATCTACTGTGACCAGGGTTAGACTGGGGTTAGACTGGATGATCTACTGTGACTGGGGTTAGACTGGACGATCTACTGTGACCAGGGTTAGACTGGGGTTAGACTGGACGATCTACTGTGACCAGGGTTAGACTGGGGTTAGACTGGACGATCTACTGTGACCAGGGTTAGACTGGGGTTAGACTGGATGATCTACTGTGACTGGGGTTAGACTGGGGTTAGACTGGACAATCTACTGTGACCAGGGTTAGACTGGGGTTAGACTGGACCATCTACTGTGACCAGGGTTAGACTGGACGATCTACTGTGACCGGGGTTAGACTGGATGATCTACTGTGACTGGGGTTAGACTGGATGATCTACTGTGACTGGGGTTAGACTGGACGATCTACTGTGACTGGGGTTAGATTGGATGATCTACTGTGACCAGGGTTAGACTGGGGTTAGATTGGATGATCTACTGTGACCAGGGTTAGACTGGGGTTAGACTGGACGATCTACTGTGACCAGGGTTAGACTGGGGTTAGACTGGGCGATCTACTGTGACCAGGGTTAGACTGGGGTTAGACTGGATGATCTACTGTGACTGGGGTTCGACTGGACGATCTACTGTGACTGGGGTTAGACTGGATGATCTACTGTGACCAGGGCTAGACTGGACGATCTACTGTGACCAGGGTTAGACTGGGGCTAGACTGGACGATCTACTGTGACCAGGGTTAGACTGGGGTTAGACTGGACGATCTACTGTGACTGGGGTTAGACTGGGGTTAGACTGGACGATCTACTGTGACTGGGGTTAGACTGGACGATCTACTGTGACTGGGGTTAGACTGGGGTTAGACTGGATGATCTACTGTGACTGGGGTTAGACTGGACGATCTACTGTGACTAGGGTTAGACTGGATGATCTACTGTGACCAGGGTTAGACTGGGGTTAGACTGGACGATCTACTGTGACCAGGGTTAGACTGGGGTTAGACTGGACCATCTACTGTGACCAGGGTTAGACTGGACGATCTACTGTGACCGGGGTTAGACTGGGGTTAGACTGGATGATCTACTGTGACTGGGGTTAGACTGGATGATCTACTGTGACTGGGGTTAGACTGGATGATCTACTGTGACTGGGGTTAGACTGGATGATCTACTGTGACCAGGGTTAGACTGGGGTTAGACTGGACGATCTACTGTGACCAGGGTTAGACTGGGGTTAGACTGGGCGATCTACTGTGACCAGGGTTAGACTGGGGTTAGACTGGATGATCTACTGTGACTGGGGTTCGACTGGACGATCTACTGTGACTGGGATTAGACTGGATGATCTACTGTGACCAGGGTTAGACTGGACGATCTACTGTGACCAGGGTTAGACTGGGGCTAGACTGGACGATCTACTGTGACCAGGGTTAGACTGGGGTTAGACTGGACGATCTACTGTGACTGGGGTTAGACTGGGGTTAGACTGGACGATCTACTGTGACTGGGGTTAGACTGGACGATCTACTGTGACTGGGGTTAGACTGGGTTTAGACTGGACGATCTACTGTGACTGGGGTTAGATTGGAGGATCTACTGTGACCAGGGTTAGATTGGAGGATCTACTGTGACCAGGGTTAGACTGGGGTTAGACTGGAGGATCTACTGTGACCAGGGTTAGACTGGGGTTAGATTGGAGGATCTACTGTGACCAGGATTAGACTGGGGTTAGATTGGAGGATCTACTGTGACCAGGGTTAGAATGGGGTTACATTGGAGGATCTACTGTGACCAGGGTTAGACTGGGGTTAAATTGGAGGATCTACTGTGACCAGGGTTAGACTGGGGTTAAATTGGAGGATCTACTGTGAACAGGGTTAGACTGGGGTTAAATTGGAGGATCTACTGTGACCAGGATTCGACTGGGGTTAGATTGGAGGATATACTGTGACCAGGGTTAGACTGGGGTTAGATTGGAGGATATACTGTGACCAGGGTTAGACTGGGGTTAGATTGGAGGATCTACTGTGAACAGGATTAGACTGGGGTTAGACTGGACGATCTACTGTGACTGGGGTTAGACTGGACGATCTACTGTGACCAGGGTTAGACTGGGATTAGACTGGACGATCTACTGTGACCAGGGTTAGACTGGGGTTAGACTGGACGATCTACTGTGACCAGGGTTAGACTGGGGTTAGACTGGACGATCTACTGTGACCAGGGTTAGACTGGATGATCTACTGTGACTGGGGTTAGACTGGACGATCTACTGTGACCAGGGTTAGACTGGGGATAGACTGGATGATCTACTGTGACCAGGGTTAGACTGGGGTTAGACTGGATGATCTACTGTGAATGGGGTTAGACTGGACGATCTACTGTGACTGGGGTTAGACTGGATGATCTACTGTGGCCAGGGTTAGACTGGGGTTAGACTGGACGATCTACTGTGACCAGGGTTAGACTGGGGCTAGACTGGACGATCTACTGTGACCAGGGTTAGACTGGGGTTAGACTGGACGATCTACTGTGACTGGGGTTAGACTGGACGATCTACTGTGACTGGGGTTAGACTGGACGATCTACTGTGACTGGGGTTAGACTGGGGTTAGACTGGACGATCTACTGTGACTGGGGTTAGATTGGAGGATCTACTGTGACCAGGGTTAGATTGGAGGATCTACTGTGACCAGGGTTAGACTGGGGTTAGACTGGACGATCTACTGTGGCAAGGGTTAGACTGGGGTTAGATTGGAGGATCTACTGTGACCAGGATTAGACTGGGGTTAGATTGGAGGATCTACTATGACCAGGGTTAGACTGGGGTTAGACTGGATGATCTACTGTGACTGGGGTTAGACTGGACGATCTACTGTGACCAGGGTTATACTGGGGTTAGACTGGATGATCTACTGTGACCAGAATTAGACTGGGGTTAGACTGGACGATCTACTGTGACCAGGGTTAAACTGGACGATCTACTGTGACTGGGGTTAGACTGGACGATCTACTGTGACCAGGGTTAGACTGGGATTAGACTGGACGATCTACTGTGACCAGGGTTAGACTGGGGTTAGACTGGACGATCTACTGTGACCAGGGTTAGACTGGGGTTAGACTGGATGATCTACTGTGACTGGGGTTAGACTGACGATCTACTGTGACTAGGGTTAGACTGGATGATCTACTGTGACCAGGGTTAGACTGGGGTTAGACTGGACGATCTACTGTGACCAGGGTTAGACTGGGGTTAGACTGGACCATCTACTGTGACCAGGGTTAGACTGGACGATCTACTGTGACCGGGGTTAGACTGGGGTTAGACTGGATGATCTACTGTGACTGGGGTTAGACTGGATGATCTACTGTGACTGGGGTTAGACTGGACGATCTACTGTGACTGGGGTTAGACTGGACGATCTACTGTGACCAGGGTTAGACTGGGGTTAGACTGGGCGATCTACTGTGACCAGGGTTAGACTGGGGTTAGACTGGATGATCTACTGTGACTGGGGTTAGACTGGACGATCTACTGTGACTGGGGTTAGACTGGATGATCTACTGTGACCAGGGTTAGACTGGGGTTAGACTGGACGATCTACTGTGACCAGGGTTAGACTGGGGCTAGACTGGACGATCTACTGTGACCAGGGTTAGACTGGGGTTAGACTGGACGATCTACTGTGACTGGGGTTAGACTGGGGTTAGACTGGACAATCTACTGTGACTGGGGTTAGACTGGACGATCTACTGTGACTGGGGTTAGACTGGGGTTAGACTGGACGATCTACTGTGACTGGGGTTAGATTGGAGGATCTACTGTGACCAGGGTTAGATTGGAGGATCTACTGTGACCAGGGTTAGACTGGGGTTAGACTGGAGGATCTACTGTGACCAGGGTTAGACTGGGGTTAGATTGGAGGATCTACTGTGACCAGGATTAGACTGGGGTTAGATTGGAGGATCTACTGTGACCAGGATTAGACTGGGGTTACATTGGAGGATCTACTGTGACCAGGGTTAGACTGGGGTTAAATTGGAGGATCTACTGTGACCAGGGTTAGACTGGGGTTAAATTGGAGGATCTACTGTGACCAGGGTTAGACTGGGGTTAAATTGGAGGATCTACTGTGACCAGGGTTAGACTGGGGTTAAATTGGAGGATCTACTGTGACCAGGATTCGACTGGGGTTAGATTGGAGGATATACTGTGACCAGGGTTAGACTGGGGTTAGATTGGAGGATATACTGTGACCAGGGTTAGACTGGGGTTAGATTGGAGGATCTACTGTGAACAGGATTAGACTGGGGTTAGATTGGAGGATCTACTGTGACCAGGATTAGACTGGGGTTAGGTTGGAGGATCTACTGTGACCAGGGTTAGACTGGGTTAAATTGGAGGATCTACTGTGACCAGGATTCGACTAGAGTTAGATTGGAGGATATACTGTGACCAGGGTTAGACTGGGGTTAGATTGGAGAATATACTGTTAGACTGGGGTTAGACTGGATGATCTACTGTGACTGGGGTTGGACTGGACGATCTACTGCATTCAGGGTTAGACTAGGGTTAGACTGGATGATCTACTGTGACCAGGGTTAGACTGGGGTTAGACTGGACTGATCTACTGTGACCAGGGTTAGACTGGGGTTAGACTGGATCGATCTACTGTGACCAGGGTTAGACTGGACGATCTACTGTGACCAGGGTTAGACTGGAGGTTAGACTGTGATCTACTGTGACTGGGGTTAGACTGGATGATCTACTGTGACTGGAGGTTAGACTGGACGCATCTACTGTGACCAGGGTTAGACTGGACGATCTACTGTGACCAGGGTTAGACTGGGGTTACGACTGGGCCAGATCTGATGACCAGGGTTAGACTGGGGTTAGACTGGATGATCTACTGTGACTGGGGTTAGACCGGACGATCTACTGTGACTGGGGTTAGACTGGATGATCTACTGTGACCAGGGTTAGACTGGGGTTAGACTGGACGATCTACTGTGACCAGGGTTGGACTGGGGCTAGATCATGACGATCTACTGTGACCGGAAGGGTTAGACTGGGGTTGAGCTGACTGCATCTACTGTGACTGGGAGGTTAGACTGGGGTTAGACTGGACGATCTACTGTGACTGGGGAGTTAGGCTGGAGCGATCTACTGTGACTGCGGAGTTAGACTCGAGGTTAGACTGGACGATCTACTGTGACTGGGGTTAGATTTGGAGGATCTACTGTGACCAGGGTTAGATTGGAGGATCTCACTCGCGACCAGGGGTTAGACTGGGGTTAGACTGGAGGATCTACTGTGACCAGGGTTGAGACTGGGGTTAGATTGGAGGATCTACTGGTGACCGTGGTTAGACTGGGGTTAGGTTGGAGGATCTACTGTGACCAAGGGTTAGAATGGGGTCACATTGGAGGATCTGCACTGCAGACCAAGGGTTAGACTGGAGGTTAAATTGGAGGATCGTACTGTGACCAGGGTTAGACTGGAGGTTAAATTGGAGGATCTACTGTGACTCCAGAGGTTAGACTGAGGGGTTAAATTGGAGGATCTAACTGTGACCAGGGTTGGGGACTGGGGTTAGAATTGGGAGGATCTACTGTGACCAGGGATTCGACTGGGGTTAGATTGGAGGATATACTGTGACCAGGGTTGGAGCTGGGGGTTGGGTTGGAGGATATACTGTGACCAGGGGTTAGGACTGGGGTTAAAGATTTGGAGGATCTACTGCGGAACAGGATTAGACTGGGGGATTGCACTGGATGAATCTGCTGCAGACTAAAGTTAGACTGGACAATCTACTGTGATATTATACTGGGGTTAGACAGGACGATCTGCTATGACCAGGGTTAGACTGGGGTTAGACTGGACGATCTACTGTGACTGGGAGTTAGACTGGACGATCTACTGCTTGACAAGGGTTATACTGGGGTTAGACTGGTGATCTACTGTGACCGGGTTTAGACCAGGAGGTTAGACTGGATGATCTACTGTGACCAGGGTTAGACTGGGG
>NW_027039788.1:0-99717 GCF_034236695.1 Oncorhynchus nerka | reverse complement strand
GTCCTAATGTCCTGGTACCCAACTCACTAACAACCCAATGTCCTGGTACTCAGGGCTCTATTGTCCTCCATGGTCTGGGTACCCAGGGCCCTATTGTCCCTCCATCAGGTCCCTGTGGTCTGGTCCCAACAGGTCCCTGTCCTGGTACCCAGGGCTAGGTATTGTCCCTACATCAGGTCTCTGGTACCCAGGGCAACTGTCCCTAATCAGGTCCCAATGTCCTGGTACTCAGGGCTCTACTAACAACTCCATCAGATCCTCATGTCTGGTACTCCAGGGCACTATTGTCCCTCCATTAGGTCCTAATGTCCAGGTACCCAACTTACTAACAACAGTCAGATCCTCATGGTCTGGAACCCAGGGCCTATTGTCCCTCCATCAGGTCCTAATGTCCTTGTACCCAACTCACGAACGACAATCAGTTCCTCATGTCCTGGTAACCAATCCACTAACGACCGTCAGGTCCTAATGTCATGGTACCCAACCAACTAACGACCGTCAGGTCCTAATGTCCTGGTACTCAGGGCTCTATTGTCCCTCCATCAGGTCCTAATGTCCTGGTACCCAGGGCTCTATTGTCCCTCCATCAGGTCCTAATGTCCTGGTACCCAACCAACTAACCCTCAAACAGGTCCCAATGTCCACCCAGGGCCTAAACAGGTCCTAATGGTCTGGTACCCTCTATTGTCCCTCCATCAGGTCCTAATGGTCTGGTACCCAGGGCACTCTATTGTCCCTCCATCAGGTCCTAATGGTCTGGTACCCAGGGCTCTATTGTCCCTCCATCAGGTCCTAATGGTCTGGTACCCAGGGCTCTATTGTCCCTCCATCAGGTCCTAATGTCCTGGTACTCAACTCACTAACGACCGTCAGGTCCTAGTGTCCTGGTACTCAGGGCTATATTGTCCCTCCATCAGGTCCTAATGGCATGGTACCCAACTCACTAAAGACAGTCAGGTCCTAATGTCCTGGTACTCAGGGCTCTATTGTCCCTCCATTAGGTCCTAATGTCCTGGTACCCCACTAACGGCTCTATTGTCCCTCCATGGTCCTAATGTCCTGGTACCCAACTCCTAACTCCGTCAGGTCCCAATGTCCTGGTACCCAGGGCCCTATTGTCCCTCAAACAGGTCCTAATGTCTGGTACCCAGGCTCTATTGTCCCTCCATCAGGTCCTAATGTCCTGGTACTCAGGGCTATATTGTCCCTCCATCAGGTCCTAATGTCCTGGTACCCAACTCTATCGTCCTCCATCAGGTCCTCATGTCCTGTCCCTCTAAACCGTCAGGTCCTAATGTCCTGGTACCAGGGCTCTATTGTCCCTCCATCAGGTCCTAATGTCCTGGTACCAACTCACTAAACCCGTCAAACAGGTCCTAATGTGTCCTGGTACTCAGGGCTCTATTGTCCCTCCATCAGGTCCTAATGTCTGGTACTCAGGGCTATATTGTCCCTCCATCAGGTCCTAATGTCAGGTAACCAATCCACTAAAGACAGTCAGGTCCTAATGTCCTGGTACTCAGGGCTCTATTGTCCCTCCATTAGGTCCTAATGTCCTGGTACCCAGGGCTCGATTGTCCCTCCATCAGGTCCTAATGTCCTGGTACCCAACAAACTAACGACCGTCAGGTCCCAATGTCCTGGTACCAGGGCCCTATTGTCCCTCAAACAGGTCCTAATGGTCTGGTACTCAGGGCTCTATTGTCCCTCCATCAGGTCCTAATGTCCTGGTACTCAGGCTCTATTGTCCCTCCATCAGGTCCCAATGTCCTGGTACCCAACTTACTAACAACTCCAAACAGGTCCCAATGTCCTGGTACCCAGGGCCCTATTGTCCCTCCATCAGGTCCTAATGGTCTGGTACCCAGGGCTCTATTGTCCCTCCATCAGGTCCTAATGTCTGGTACCCAACTCTAACGTCCCTCCATCAGGTCCTAATGTCCTGGTACTCAGGGCTCTATTGTCCCTCCATCAGGTCCTAATGGTCTGGTACCCAACTCACTAAAGACCATCAGGTCCCAATGTCCTGGTACTCAGGGCTCTATTGTCCCTCCATCAGGTCCTAATGTCCTGGTACCCAACTCACTAACGACCGTCAGGTCCTAGTGTCCTGGTACTCAGGGCTCTATTGTCCCTCCATCAGGTCCTAATGTCCTGGTACCCAGGGCCTAATTGTCCCTCCAAACAGGTCCTAATGTCCTGGTACCCAGGGCTCTATTGTCCCTCCATCAGGTCCTAATGTCCTGGTACCCAACCCTATTGTCCCTCAAACAGGTCCTAATGGTCTGGTACCCAGGGCTCTATTGTCCCTCCATCAGGTCCTAATGTCCTGGTACCCAGGGCTCTATTGTCCTCCATTAGGTCCTAATGTCCTGGTACCCAACTCACTAACGACCGTCAGGTCCTAGTGTCCTGGTACTCAGGGCTCTATTGTCCCTCCATCAGGTCCTAATGGTCCTGGTACCCAGGGCCCTATTGTCCCTCAATCAGGTCCTCATGGTCTGGTACCCAGGGCACTATTGTCCTCCATCAGGACCTAATGTCCTGGTACTCAGGGCTCTATTGTCCCTCCATCAGGTCCTAATGTCCTGGTACTCAGGGCTCAATCAGGTCCTCATGTCCTGGGACCAATCCATAACCCTCGTCAGGTCCTAATGTCCTGGTACTCAGGGCTCTATTGTCCCTCCATCAGGTCCTAATGTCCTGGTACCCAACAAACTAACGACCGTCAGGTCCCAATGTCCTGGTACCCAGGGCCTATTGTCCCTCCAACAGGTCCTAATGGTCCTGGTACCCAGGCTCTATTGTCCCTCCATCAGTCCTGTCCTAGTGTCCTGGTACTCAGGGCACTATTGTCCCTCCATCAGGTCCTAATGGCATGTTACCCAGGGCTCACTAAAGACAGTCAGGTCCTGTCCTGGTACTCAGGGTTCTATTGTCCCTCCATCAGGTCCTAATGTCCTGGTACCCAACTCACTAACGACCGTCAGGTCCTAGTGTCCTGGTACTCAGGGCTCTATTGTCCCTCCATCAGGTCCTAATGTCCTGGTACCCAGGGCTCTATTGTCCCTCCATCAGGTCCTAATGTCCTGGTACCCAACAAACTAACGACCGTCAGGTCCCAATGTCCTGGTACCCAGGGCCCTATTGTCCCTCAAACAGGTCCTAATGGTCTGGTACCCAGGGCTGTATTGTCCCTCCATCAGGTCCTAATGGTCTGGTACTCAGGGCTCTATTGTTCCTCCATTAGGTCCTAATGTCCTGGTACCCAACTTACTAACAACCGTCAGGTCCCAATGTCCTGGTACCCAGGGCCCTATTGTCCTCAAACAGGTCCTAATGGTCTGGTACCCAGGGCTCTATTGTCCCTCCATCAGGTCCTAATGGTCTGGTACCCAGGGCACTATTGTCCCTCCATCGGGTCCTAATGGTCTGGTACCCAGGGCTCTATTGTCCCTCCATCAGGTCCTAATGGTCTGGTACCCAGGGCTCTATTGTCCCTCCATCAGGTCCTAATGTCCTGGTACCCAACAAACTAACGACCGTCAGGTCCCAATGTCCTGGTACCCAGGGCCCTATTGTCCCTCAAACAGGTCCTAATGGTCTGGTACCCAGGGCTCTATTGTCCCTCCATCAGGTCCTAGTGTCCTGGTACTCAGGGCTATATTGTCCCTCCATCAGGTCCTAATGGCATGTTACCCAACTCACTAAAGACAGTCAGGTCCTAATGTCCTGGTACTCAGGGCTCTATTGTCCCTCCATTAGGTCCTAATGTCCTGGTACGCAACTCACTAACGACCGTCAGGTCCTAGTGTCCTGGTACTCAGGGCTCTATTGTCCCTCCATCAGGTCCTAATGTCCTGGTACCCAGGGCTCTATTGTCCCTCCATCAGGTCCTAATGTCCTGGTACCCAACTAACTAACGACCGTCAGGTCCCAATGTCCTGGTACCCAGGGCACTATTGTCCCTCCATCAGGTCCTAATGGTTCGGTACCCAGGGCTCTATTGTCCCTCCATCAGGTCCTAATGTCCTGGTACCCAGGGCTCTATTGTCCCTCCATCAGGTCCTAATGTCCTGGTACCCAACTAACTAACGACCGTCAGGTCCTAATGTCCTGGTACTCAGGGCTCTATTGTCCCTCCATCAGGTCCTAATGTCCTGGTACCCAGGGCTCTATTGTCCCTCCATCAGGTCCTAATGTCCTGGTACCCAACAAACTAACGACCGTCAGGTCCCAATGTCCTGGTACCCAGGGCCCTATTGTCCCTCAAACAGGTCCTAATGGTCTGGTACCCAGGGCTCTATTGTCCCTCCATCAGGTCCTAATGGTCTGGTACTCAGGGCTCTATTGTTCCTCCATTAGGTCCTAATGTCCTGGTACCCAACTTACTAACAACCGTCAGGTCCCAATGTCCTGGTACCCAGGGCCCTATTGTCCCTCAAACAGGTCCTAATGGTCTGGTACCCAGGGCTCTATTGTCCCTCCATCGGGTCCTAATGGTCTTGTACTCTGGGCTCTATTGTCCCTCCATTAGGTCCTAATGTCCTGGTACCCAACTTACTAACAACCGTCAGATCCTCATGGTCTGGTACCCAGGGCACTATTGTCCCTCCATTAGGTCCTAATGTCCTGGTACCCAACTTACTAACAACAGTCAGATCCTCATGGTCTGGTACCCAGGGCTCTATTGTCCCTCCATCAGGTCCTAATGTCCTGGTACCCAACTCACGAACGACAATCAGGTCCTCATGTCCTGGTAACCAATCCACTAACGGCCGTCAGGTCCCTAATGTCATGGTACCCAACTAACTAACGACCGTCAGGTCCTAATGTCCTGGTACTCAGGGCTCTATTGTCCCTCCATCAGGTCCTAATGTCCTGGTACCCAGGGCTCTATTGTCCCTCCATCAGGTCCTAATGTCCAGGTACCCAGGGACCGTCAGGTCCCAATGTCCTGGAACCCCCTATTGTCCCTCAAACAGGTCCTAATGTCCTGGTACCCAGGGCTCACCCTCGACAATCAGGTCCTCATGTCCTGGTAACCAATCCACTAACGACCGTCAGGTCCTAATGTCATGGTACCCATCTAACTAACGACCGTCAGGTCCTAATGTCCTGGTACTCAGGGCTCTATTGTCCCTCCATCAGGTCCTAATGTCCTGGTACCCAGGGCTCTATTGTCCCTCCATCAGGTCCTAATGTCCAGGTACCCAACTAACTAACGACCGTCAGGTCCCAATGTCCTGGTACCCAGGGCCCTATTGTCCCTCAAACAGGTCCTAATGGTCTGGTACCCAGGGCTCTATTGTCCCTCCATCAGGTCCTAATGGTCTGGTACCCAGGGCACTATTGTCCCTCCATCAGGTCCTAATGGTCTGGTACCCAGGGCTCTATTGTCCCTCCATCAGGTCCTAATGGTCTGGTACCCAGGGCTCTATTGTCCCTCCATCAGGTCCTAATGTCCTGGTACGCAACTCACTAACGACCATCAGGTCCTAGTGTCCTGGTACTCAGGGCTATATTGTCCCTCCATCAGGTCCTAATGGCATGGTACCCAACTCACTAAAGACAGTCAGGTCCTAATGTCCTGGTACTCAGGGCTCTATTGTCCCTCCATTAGGTCCTAATGTCCTGGTACCCAGGGCTCTATTGTCCCTCCATCAGGTCCTAATGTCCTGGTACCCAACAAACTAACGACCGTCAGGTCCCAATGTCCTGGCACCCAGGGCCCTATTGTCCCTCAAACAGGTCCTAATGGTCTGGTACCCAGGGCACTATTGTCCCTCCATCAGGACCTAATGTCCTGGTACTCAGGGCTATATTGTCCCTCCATCAGGTCCTAATGTCCTGGTACCCAACTCTCGAAACGACAATCAGGTCCTCATGTCCTGGGGACCAATCCACTGGTACCTAGGGCCCTATTGACCGTCCGGTCCTAATGTCCTGGTACTCAGGGCTCTATTGTCCCTCCATCAGGTCCTAATGTCCTGGTACCCTAACTCACTAACGGTCAGGTCCTAGTGTCCTGGTACTCAGGGCTATATTGTCCCTCCATCAGGTCCTAATGTCCTGGTACTCAGGGCTATATTGTCCCTCCATCAGGTCCTAATGTCCAGGTAACCAATCCACTAACGACCGTCAGGTCCTAATGGTCTGGTACTCAGGGCTCTATTGTCCCTCCATCAGGTCCTAATGTCCTGGTACCCAGGGCTTTATTGTCCCTCCATCAGGTCCTAATGTCCTGGTACCCAGCTAACTAACGACCGTCAGGTCCCAATGTCCTGGTACCCAGGGCCCTATTGTCCCTCAAACAGGTCCCAATGGTCTGGTACCCAGGGCTCTATTGTCCCTCCATCAGGTCCTAATGTCTGGTACTCAGGGCTCTATTGTCCCTCCATCAGGTCCTAATGTCCTGGTACCCAACTCACTAACAACAATCAGGTCCCAATGTCCTGGTACCCAGGGCCCTATTGTCCCTCAAACAGGTCCTAATGGTCTGGTACCTCTTGTCCCTCCATCAGGTCCTAATGGTCTGGTACTCAGGGCTCTATTGTCCCTCCATTAGGTCCTAATGTCCTGGTACTCAGGGCTCTATTGTCCCTCCAGGTCCTAGGTCTGGTAAGGGCTGTCCCTCCATCAACTCACTAACCACCGTCCCTAGTGTCCTGGTACTCAGGGCTATATTGTCCCTCCATCAGGTCCTAATGTCCAGGTACCCAACTAACTAACGGTCAGGTCCTAATGTCCTGGTACCCAGGGCTCTATTGTCCCTCCAACAGGTCCTAATGTCCTGGTACCCAACTCACGAACCTCAATCAGGTCCTCATGTCCTGGTAACCAATCCACTAACGACCGTCATGTCATGGTACCCAGGGCCCTAATGTCCCTCAAACAGGTCCTAATGGTCCTGGTACTCAGGGCTCTATTGTCCCTCCATCAGGTCCTAATGTCCTGGTACCCAGGGCTCTATTGTCCCTCCATCAGGTCCTAATGTCCAGGTACCCAACTAACTAACAACCGTCAGGTCCCAATGTCCTGGTCCCAGGGCCCTATTGTCCCTCAAACAGGTCCTAATGGTCTGGTACCCAGGGCTCTATTGTCCCTCCATCAGGTCCTAATGGTCTGGTACCCAGGGCACTATTGTCCCTCCATCAGGTCCTAATGGTCTGGTACCCAGGGCTCTATTGTCCCTCCATCAGGTCCTAATGGTCTGGTACCCAGGGCTCTATTGTCCCTCCATCAGGTCCTAATGTCCTGGTACGCAACTCACTAACGACCATCAGGTCCTAGTGTCCTGGTACTCAGGGCTATATTGTCCCTCCATCAGGTCCTAATGGCATGGTACCCAACTCACTAAAGACAGTCAGGTCCTAATGTCCTGGTACTCAGGGCTCTATTGTCCCTCCATTAGGTCCTAATGTCCTGGTACCCAGGGCTCTATTGTCCCTCCATCAGGTCCTAATGTCCTGGTACCCAACAAACTAACGACCGTCAGGTCCCAATGTCCTGGCACCCAGGGCCCTATTGTCCCTCAAACAGGTCCTAATGGTCTGGTACCCAGGGCACTATTGTCCCTCCATCAGGACCTAATGTCCTGGTACTCAGGGCTATATTGTCCCTCCATCAGGTCCTAATGTCCTGGTACCCAACTCTCGAACGACAATCAGGTCCTCATGTCCTGGGGACCAATCCACTAACGACCGTCCGGTCCTAATGTCCTGGTACTCAGGGCTCTATTGTCCCTCCATCAGGTCCTAATGTCCTGGTACCAACTCACTAACGACCGTCAGGTCCTAGTGTCCTGGTACTCAGGGCTATATTGTCCCTCCATCAGGTCCTAATGTCCTGGTACTCAGGGCTATATTGTCCCTCCATCAGGTCCTAATGTCCAGGTAACCAATCCACTAACGACCGTCAGGTCCTAATGGTCTGGTACTCAGGGCTCTATTGTCCCTCCATCAGGTCCTAATGTCCTGGTACCCAGGGCTTTATTGTCCCTCCATCAGGTCCTAATGTCCTGGTACCCAACTAACTAACGACCGTCAGGTCCCAATGTCCTGGTACCCAGGGCCCTATTGTCCCTCAAACAGGTCCTAATGGTCTGGTACCCAGGGCTCTATTGTCCCTCCATCAGGTCCTAATGGTCTGGTACTCAGGGCTCTATTGTCCCTCCATTAGGTCCTAATGTCCTGGTACCCAACTTACTAACAACCGTCAGGTCCCAATGTCCTGGTACCCAGGGCCCTATTGTCCCTCAAACAGGTCCTAATGGTCTGGTACCCAGGGCTCTATTGTCCCTCCATCAGCTCCTAATGGTCTGGTACTCAGGGCTCTATTGTCCCTCCATTAGGTCCTAATGTCCTGGTACTCAGGGCTCTATTGTCCCTCCATCAGGTCCTAATGTCCTGGTACGCAACTCACTAACGACCGTCAGGTCCTAGTGTCCTGGTACTCAGGGCTATATTGTCCCTCCATCAGGTCCTAATGTCCTGGTACGCAACTCACTAACGACCGTCAGGTCCTAGTGTCCTGGTACTCAGGGCTCTATTGTCCCTCCATCAGGTCCTAATCTCCTGGTACCCAGGGCCCTATTGTCCCTCAAACAGGTCCTAATGGTCTGGTACCCAGGGCTCTATTGTCCCTCCATCAGGTCCTAATCTCCTGGTACCCAGGGCCCTATTGTCCCTCAAACAGGTCCTAATGGTCTGGTACCCAGGGCTCTATTGTCCCTCCATCAGGTCCTAATGGTCTGGTACTCAGGGCTCTATTGTCCCTCCATTAGGTCCTAATGTCCTGGTACCCAACTCACTAACGACCGTCAGGTCCTAGTGTCCTGGTACTCAGGGCTATATTGTCCCTCCATCAGGTCCTAATCTCCTGGTACCCAGGGCCCTATTGTCCCTCAAACAGGTCCTCATGGTCTGGTACCCAGGGCACTATTGTCCCTCCATCAGGACCTAATGTCCTGGTACTCAGGGCTATATTGTCCCTCCATCAGGTCCTAATGTCCTGGTACTCAACTCTCGAACGACAATCAGGTCCTCATGTCCTGGGAACCAATCCACTAACGACCGTCAGGTCCTAATGTCCTGGTACTCAGGGCTCTATTGTCCCTCCATCAGGTCCTAATGTCCTGGTACCAACTCACTAACGACCGTCAGGTCCTAGTGTCCTGGTACTCAGGGCTATATTGTCCCTCCATCAGGTCCTAATGGCATGGTACCCAACTCACTAAAGACAGTCAGGTCCTAATGTCCTGGTACTCAGGGCTCTATTGTCCCTCCATTAGGTCCTAATGTCCTGGTACGCAACTCACTAACGACCGTCAGGTCCTAGTGTCCTGGTACTCAGGGCTCTATTGTCCCTCCATCAGGTCCTAATCTCCTGGTACCCAGGGCCCTATTGTCCCTCAAACAGGTCCTAATGGTCTGGTACCCAGGGCTATATTGTCCCTACATCAGGTCCTAATGGTCTGGTACCCAGGGCTATATTGTCCCTACATCAGGTCCTAATGTCCTGGTACCCAACTTACTAACAACCGTCAGATCCTCATGGTCTGGTACTCAGGGCACTATTGTCCCTCCATTAGGTCCTAATGTCCTGGTACCCAACTTACTAACAACAGTCAGATCCTCATGGTCTGGTACCCAGGGCTCTATTGTCCCTCCATCAGGTCCTAATGTCCTTGTACCCAACTCCACTCGACAATCAGGTCCTCATGTCCTGGTAACCAATCCACTAATGGTCTGACCGTCAGGTCCTAATGTCATGGTACCCAACTAACTAACTCGTCAGGTCTAATGTCCTGGTACCCAGGGCTCTATTGTCCCTCCATCAGGTCCTAATGTCCAGGTACCCAACTAACTAACGACCGTCAGGTCCCGATGTCCTGGTACCCAGGGCCATATTGTCCCTCAAACAGGTCCTAATGGTCTGGTACCCAGGGCTCTATTGTCCCTCCATCAGGTCCTAATGGTCTGGTACCCAGGGCACTATTGTCCCTCCATCAGGTCCTAATGGTCTGGTACCCAGGGCTCTATTGTCCCTCCATCAGGTCCTAATGGTCTGGTACCCAGGGCTCTATTGTCCCTCCATCAGGTCCTAATGGTCTGGTACCCAGGGCACTATTGTCCCTCCATCAGGTCCTAATGTCCTGGTACGCAACTCACTAACGACCGTCAGGTCCTAGTGTCCTGGTACTCAGGGCTATATTGTCCCTCCATCAGGTCCTAATGGCATGGTACCCAACTCACTAAAGACAGTCAGGTCCTAATGTCCTGGTACTCAGGGCTCTATTGTCCCTCCATTAGGTCCTAATGTCCTGGTACGCAACTCACTAACGACCGTCAGGTCCTAGTGTCCTGGTACTCAGGGCTCTATTGTCCCTCCATCAGGTCCTAATGTCCTGGTACCCAGGGCTCTATTGTCCCTCCATCAGGTCCTAATGTCCCGGTACCCAACTAACTAACGACCGTCAGGTCCTAATGTCCTGGTACTCAGGGCTCTATTGTCCCTCCATCAGGTCATAATGTCCTGGTACCCAGGGCTCTATTGTCCCTCCATCAGGTCCTAATGTCCTGGTACCCAACAAACTAACGACCGTCAGGTCCCAATGTCCTGGTACCCAGGGCCCTATTGTCCCTCAAACAGGTCCTAATGGTCTGGTTCCCAGGGCTCTATTGTCCCTCCATCAGGTCCTAATGGTCTGGTACTCAGGGCTCTATTGTTCCTCCATCAGGTCCTAATGTCCTGGTACGCAACTCACTAATGACCGTCAGGTCCTAGTGTCCTGGTACTCAGGGCTATATTGTCCCTCCATCAGGTCCTAATGTCCTGGTACGCAACTCACTAACGACCGTCAGGTCCTAGTGTCCTGGTACTCAGGGCTCTATTGTCCCTCCATCAGGTCCTAATGTCCTGGTACCCAGGGCTCTATTGTCCCTCCATCAGGTCCTAATGTCCTGGTACCCAACTAACTAACGACCGTCAGGTCCCAATGTCCTGGTACCCAGGGCACTATTGTCCCTCCATCAGGTCCTAATGGTTCGGTACCCAGGGCTCTATTGTCCCTCCATCAGGTCCTAATGTCCTGGTACCCAGGGCTCTATTGTCCCTCCATCAGGTCCTAATGTCCTGGTACCCAACTAACTAACGACCGTCAGGTCCTAATGTCCTGGTACTCAGGGCTATATTGTCCCTCCATCAGGTCCTAATGGCATGGTACCCAACTCACTAAAGACAGTCAGGTCCTAATGTCCTGGTACTCAGGGCTCTATTGTCCCTCCATTAGGTCCTAATGTCCTGGTACGCAACTCACTAACGACTGTCAGGTCCTAGTGTCCTGGTACTCAGGGCTCTATTGTCCCTCCATCAGGTCCTAATGTCCTGGTACCCAGGGCTCTATTGTCCCTCCATCAGGTCCTAATGTCCCGGTACCCAACTAACTAACGACCGTCAGGTCCTAATGTCCTGGTACTCAGGGCTCTATTGTCCCTCCATCAGGTCATAATGTCCTGGTACCCAGGGCTCTATTGTCCCTCCATCAGGTCCTAATGTCCTGGTACCCAACAAACTAACGACCGTCAGGTCCCAATGTCCTGGTACCCAGGGCCCTATTGTCCCTCAAACAGGTCCTAATGGTCTGGTTCCCAGGGCTCTATTGTCCCTCCATCAGGTCCTAATGGTCTGGTACTCAGGGCTCTATTGTTCCTCCATCAGGTCCTAATGTCCTGGTACGCAACTCACTAATGACCGTCAGGTCCTAGTGTCCTGGTACTCAGGGCTATATTGTCCCTCCATCAGGTCCTAATGTCCTGGTACGCAACTCACTAACGACCGTCAGGTCCTAGTGTCCTGGTACTCAGGGCTCTATTGTCCCTCCATCAGGTCCTAATGTCCTGGTACCCAGGGCTCTATTGTCCCTCCATCAGGTCCTAATGTCCTGGTACCCAACTAACTAACGACCGTCAGGTCCCAATGTCCTGGTACCCAGGGCACTATTGTCCCTCCATCAGCTCCTAATGGTTCGGTACCCAGGGCTCTATTGTCCCTCCATCAGGTCCTAATGTCCTGGTACCCAGGGCTCTATTGTCCCTCCATCAGGTCCTAATGTCCTGGTACCCAACTAACTAACGACCGTCAGGTCCCAATGTCCTGGTACTCAGGGCTCTATTGTCCCTCCATCAGGTCCTAATGTCCTGGTACCCAGGGCTCTATTGTCCCTCCATCAGGTCCTAATGTCCTGGTACCCAACAAACTAACGACCGTCAGGTCCCAATGTCCTGGTACCCAGGGCCCTATTGTCCCTCAAACAGGTCCTAATGGTCTGGTACCCAGGGCTCTATTGTCCCTCCATCAGGTCCTAATGGTCTGGTACTCAGGGCTCTATTGTTCCTCCATTAGGTCCTAATGTCCTGGTACCCAACTTACTAACAACCGTCAGGTCCCAATGTCCTGGTACCCAGGGCCCTATTGTCCCTCAAACAGGTCCTAATGGTCTGGTACCCAGGGCTCTATTGTCCCTCCATCAGGTCCTAATGGTCTGGTACCCAGGGCACTATTGTCCCTCCATCGGGTCCTAATGGTCTGGTACCCAGGGCTCTATTGTCCCTCCATCAGGTCCTAATGGTCTGGTACCCAGGGCTCTATTGTCCCTCCATCAGGTCCTAATGTCCTGGTACCCAACAAACTAACGACCGTCAGGTCCCAATGTCCTGGTACCCAGGGCCCTATTGTCCCTCAAACAGGTCCTAATGGTCTGGTACCCAGGGCTCTATTGTCCCTCCATCAGGTCCTAGTGTCCTGGTACTCAGGGCTATATTGTCCCTCCATCAGGTCCTAATGGCATGTTACCCAACTCACTAAAGACAGTCAGGTCCTAATGTCCTGGTACTCAGGGCTCTATTGTCCCTCCATTAGGTCCTAATGTCCTGGTACGCAACTCACTAACGACCGTCAGGTCCTAGTGTCCTGGTACTCAGGGCTCTATTGTCCCTCCATCAGGTCCTAATGTCCTGGTACCCAGGGCTCGATTGTCCCTCCATCAGGTCCTAATGTCCTGGTACCCAACTAACTAACGACCGTCAGGTCCCAATGTCCTGGTACCCAGGGCACTATTGTCCCTCCATCAGGTCCTAATGGTTCGGTACCCAGGGCTCTATTGTCCCTCCATCAGGTCCTAATGTCCTGGTACCCAGGGCTCTATTGTCCCTCCATCAGGTCCTAATGTCCTGGTACCCAACTAACTAACGACCGTCAGGTCCTAATGTCCTGGTACTCAGGGCTCTATTGTCCCTCCATCAGGTCCTAATGTCCTGGTACCCAGGGCTCTATTGTCCCTCCATCAGGTCCTAATGTCCTGGTACCCAACAAACTAACGACCGTCAGGTCCCAATGTCCTGGTACCCAGGGCCCTATTGTCCCTCAAACAGGTCCTAATGGTCTGGTACCCAGGGCTCTATTGTCCCTCCATCAGGTCCTAATGGTCTGGTACTCAGGGCTCTATTGTTCCTCCATTAGGTCCTAATGTCCTGGTACCCAACTTACTAACAACCGTCAGGTCCCAATGTCCTGGTACCCAGGGCCCTATTGTCCCTCAAACAGGTCCTAATGGTCTGGTACCCAGGGCTCTATTGTCCCTCCATCGGGTCCTAATGGTCTTGTACTCTGGGCTCTATTGTCCCTCCATTAGGTCCTAATGTCCTGGTACCCAACTTACTAACAACCGTCAGATCCTCATGGTCTGGTACCCAGGGCACTATTGTCCCTCCATTAGGTCCTAATGTCCTGGTACCCAACTTACTAACAACAGTCAGATCCTCATGGTCTGGTACCCAGGGCTCTATTGTCCCTCCATCAGGTCCTAATGTCCTGGTACCCAACTCACGAACGACAATCAGGTCCTCATGTCCTGGTAACCAATCCACTAACGACCGTCAGGTCCTAATGTCATGGTACCCAACTAACTAACGACCGTCAGGTCCTAATGTCCTGGTACTCAGGGCTCTATTGTCCCTCCATCAGGTCCTAATGTCCTGGTACCCAGGGCTCTATTGTCCCTCCATCAGGTCCTAATGTCCAGGTACCCAACTAACTAACGACCGTCAGGTCCCAATGTCCAGGAACCCAGGGCCCTATTGTCCCTCAAACAGGTCCTAATGTCCTGGTACCCAACTCCCTCATGTCCTGGTAACCAATCCACTAACGACCGTCAGGTCCTAATGTCATGGTACCCATCTAACTAACGACCGTCAGGTCCTAATGTCCTGGTACTCAGGGCTCTATTGTCCCTCCATCAGGTCCTAATGTCCTGGTACCCAGGGCTCTATTGTCCCTCCATCAGGTCCTAATGTCCAGGTACCCAACTAACTAACGACCGTCAGGTCCCAATGTCCTGGTACCCAGGGCCCTATTGTCCCTCAAACAGGTCCTAATGGTCTGGTACCCAGGGCTCTATTGTCCCTCCATCAGGTCCTAATGGTCTGGTACCCAGGGCACTATTGTCCCTCCATCAGGTCCTAATGGTCTGGTACCCAGGGCTCTATTGTCCCTCCATCAGGTCCTAATGGTCTGGTACCCAGGGCTCTATTGTCCCTCCATCAGGTCCTAATGTCCTGGTACGCAACTCACTAACGACCGTCAGGTCCTAGTGTCCTGGTACTCAGGGCTATATTGTCCCTCCATCAGGTCCTAATGGCATGGTACCCAACTCACTAAAGACAGTCAGGTCCTAATGTCCTGGTACTCAGGGCTCTATTGTCCCTCCATTAGGTCCTAATGTCCTGGTACCCAGGGCTCTAACGTCCCTCCATCAGGTCCTAATGTCCTGGTACCCAGGGCTCTATTGTCCCTCCATCAGGTCCTAATGTCCTGGTACCCAGGGCTCTATTGTCCCTCCATCAGGTCCTAATGTCCTGGTACCCAACACTAACGTCCGTCAGGGCTGGTACTAGGGCTTGTCCTCCATCAGGTCCTAATGTCCTGGTACCCAGGGCTCTATTGTCCCTCCATCAGGTCCTAATGTCCTGGTACCCAGGGCTCTATTGTCCCTCCATCAGGTCCCAATGTCCTGGTACCCAGGGCCCTATTGTCCTCAAACAGGTCCTAATGGTCTGGTTCCCAGGGCTCTATTGTCCCTCCATCAGGTCCTAATGGTCTGGTACTCAGGGCTCTATTGTCCCTCCATCAGGTCCTAATGTCCTGGTACCAACTCACTAACGACCATCAGGTCCGTCAGGTCCCTAATGGTCCTGGTACTCAGGGCTCTATTGTCCCTCCATCAGGTCCTAATGTCCTGGTACCCAACTCACTAACGACCGTCAGGTCCCTAGTGTCCTGGTACTCAGGGCTCTATTGTCCCTCCATCAGGTCCTAATGTCCTGGTACCCAGGGCCCTATTGTCCCTCCATCAGGTCCTAATGGTCTGGTACCCAGGGCTCTATTGTCCCTCCATCAGGTCCTAATGTCCTGGTACCCAGGGCTCTATTGTCCCTCCATCAGGTCCTAATGGTCTGGTACCCAGGGCTCTATTGTCCCTCCATCAGGTCCTAATGTCCTGGTACTCAGGGCTATATTGTCCCTCCATCAGGTCCTAATGTCCTGGTACCCAACTCTCGAACGACAATCAGGTCCTCATGTCCTGGGAACCAATCCACTAACGATCAGGTCCTAATGTCCTGGTACTCAGGGCTCTATTGTCCCTCCATCAGGTCCTAATGGCATGGTACCCAACTCACTAAAGACATCAGGTCCTAATGTCCTGGTACTCAGGGCTCTATTGTCCCTCCATCAGGTCCTAATGTCCTGGTACCAACTCACTAACGACCGTCAGGTCCTAATGTCCTGGTACTCAGGGCTATATTGTCCCTCCATCAGGTCCTAATGGCATGTACCCAACTCCTAAAGACAGTCAGGTCCTAATGTCCTGGTACTCAGGGCTCTATTGTCCCTCCATTAGGTCCTAATGTCCTGGTACCCAACTCACTAACGACCGTCAGGTCCTAGTGTCCTGGTACTCAGGGCTCTATTGTCCCTCCATCAGGTCCTAATGTCCTGGTACCCAGGGCTCTATTGTCCCTCCATCAGGTCCTAATGGTCTGGTACCCAGGGAATTGTCCCTCCATCAGGTCCTAATGGTCTGGTACCCAGGGCTCTATTGTCCCTCCATCAGGTCCTAATGTCCTGGTACCCAGGGCCCTATTGTCCCTCAAACAGGTCCTAATGGTCTGGTACCCAGGGCTCTATTGTCCCTCCATCAGGTCCTAATGGTCTGGTACCCAGGGCACTATTGTCCCTCCATCAGGTCCTAATGTCCTGGTACTCAGGGCTCTATTGTCCCTCCATCAGGTCCTAATGTCCTGGTACCCAGGGCTCTATTGTCCCTCCATCAGGTCCTAATGTCCTGGTACCCAACTAACTAACGACCGTCAGGTCCCAATGTCCTGGTACCCAGGGCCCTATTGTCCCTCAAACAGGTCCTAATGGTCTGGTACCCAGGGCTCTATTGTCCCTCCATCAGGTCCTAATGTCCTGGTACCAGGGCTCTATTGTCCCTCCATCAGGTCCCTAATGTCCTGGTACCCAGGGCCCTATTGTCCCTCAAACAGGTCCTAATGGTCTGGTACCCAGGGCTCTATTGTCCCTCCATCAGGTCCTAATGGTCCTGGTACCCAGGGCACTATTGTCCCTCCATCAGGTCCTAATGGTCTGGTACCCAGGGCTCTATTGTCCCTCCATCAGGTCCTAATGGTCTGGTACCTGGTAATGTCCTGGTACGCAACTCACTAACGACCGTCAGGTCCTAGTGTCCTGGTACTCAGGGCTATATTGTCCCTCCATCAGGTCCTAATGTCCTGGTACCCAACTCACTAACGACCGTCAGGTCCTAGTGTCCTGGTACTCAGGGCTATTGTCCCTCCATCAGGTCCTAATGTCCTGGTACCCAGGGCTCTATTGTCCCTCCATCAGGTCCTAATGTCCTGGTACCCAGGGCTCTATTGTCCCTCCACCGTCAGGTCCTAATGTCCTGGTACTCAGGGCTCTATTGTCCCTCCATCAGGTCCTAATGTCCTGGTACCCAGGGCTAATTGTCCCTCCATCAGGTCCTAATGTCCTGGTACCCAGGGCTCTATTAACCTCCATCAGGTCCTAATGTCCTGGTACCCAGGGCCCTATTGTCCCTCCAACAGGTCCTAATGGTCTGGTACCCAGGGCTCTATTGTCCCTCCATCAGGTCCTAATGTCCTGGTACCCAACTCACTAACCCGTCAGGTCCCAATGTCCTGGTACCCAGGGCTCTATTGTCCCTCAAACAGGTCCTAATGGTCTGGTACCCAGGGATCTATTGTCCCTCCATCAGGTCCTAATGTCCTGGTACCCAACTCTACTAACCTCCGTCAGGTCCTCATGGTCCTGGTACCAGGGCTCTATTGTCCCTCCATCAGGTCCTAATGTCCTGGTACCCAGGGCTCTATTGTCCCTCCATCAGGTCCTAATGTCCTGGTACCCAACAAACTAACGACCGTCAGGTCCCAATGTCCTGGTACCCAGGGCCCTATTGTCCCTCAAACAGGTCCTAATGGTCTGGTACCCAGGGCTCTATTGTCCCTCCATCAGGTCCTAATGTCCTGGTACCAGGGCTCTATTGTCCCTCCATCAGGTCCTAATGTCCTGGTACCCAGGGCTTATTGTCCCTCAATCAGGTCCTAATGGTCTGGTACCCAGGGCTCTATTGTCCCTCCATCAGGTCCTAATGTCCTGGTACCAGGGCTCTATTGTCCCTCCATCAGGTCCTAATGTCCTGGTACCCAACTAACTAACGACCGTCAGGTCCTAATGTCCTGGTACTCAGGGCTCTATTGTCCCTCCATCAGGTCCTAATGTCCTGGTACCCAGGGCTCTATTGTCCCTCCATCAGGTCCTAATGTCCTGGTACCCAACTTACTAACAACCGTCAGGTCCCAATGTCCTGGTACCCAGGGCCCTATTGTCCCTCAAACAGGTCCTAATGGTCTGGTACCCAGGGCTCTATTGTCCCTCCATCAGGTCCTAATGTCCTGGTACCCAACTAACTAACGACCGTCAGGTCCCAATGTCCTGGTACCGAGGGCCCTATTGTCCCTCAAACAGGTCCTAATGGTCTGGTACCCAGGGATGTATTGTCCCTCCATCAGGTCCTAATGTCCTGGTACCCAACTAACTAACGACCGTCAGGTCCCAATGTCCTGGTACCCAGGGCCCTATTGTCCCTCAAACAGGTCCTAATGGTCTGGTACCCAGGGATGTATTGTCCCTCCATCAGGTCCTAATGGTCTGGTACTCAGGGCTCTATTGTCCCTCCATCAGGTCCTAATGTCCTGGTACCCAGGGCCCTATTGTCCCTCCATCAGGTCCTAATGGTCTGGTACCCAGGGATGTATTGTCCCTCCATCAGGTCCTAATGGTCTGGTACTCAGGGCACTATTGTCCCTCCATAAGGTCCTAATGGTCTGGTACTCAGGGCTCTATTGTCCCTCCATCAGGTCCTAATGTCCTGGTACGTAACTCACTAACGACCGTCAGGTCCTAGTGTCCCGGTACTCAGGGCTCTATTGTCCCTCCATCAGGTCCTAATGTCCTGGTACCCAACTCACTAACGACAGTCAGGTCCTAATGTCCTGGTACTCAGGGCTCTATTGTCCCTCCATCAGGTCCTAATGGTCTGGCACTCAGGGCTCTATTGTCCCTCCATTAGGTCCTAATGTCCTGGTACCCAACTTACTAACAACGGTCAGATCCTCATGGTCTGGGACCCAGGACACTATTGTCCCTCCATCAGGTCCTAATGTCCTGGTACTCAGGGCTCTATTGTCCCTCCATCAGGTCCTAATGTCCTGGTACGCAACTCACTAACGACCGTCAGGTCCTAGTGTCCTGGTACTCAGGGCTCTATTGTCCCTCCATCAGGTCCTAATGTTCTGGAACTCAGGGCTCTATTGTCCCTCCATTAGGTCCTAATGTCCTGGTACCCAGGGCACTATTGTCCCTCCATCGGGTCCTAATGTCCTGGTAACCAACCCACTAACGACCGTCAGGTCCTAATGTCCTGGTACCCAACTTACTAACAACGGTCAGATCCTCATGGTCTGGTACCCAGGGCTCTATTGTCCCTCCATCAGGTCCTAATGGTCTGGTACCCAGGGCTCTATTGTCCCTCCATCAGGTCCTAATGTCCTGGTACGCAACTCACTAACGACCGTCAGGTCCTAGTGTCCTGGTACTCAGGGCTATATTGTCCCTCCATCAGGTCCTAATGGCATGTTACCCAACTCACTAAACACAGTCAGGTCCTAATGTCCTGGTACTCAGGGCTCTATTGTCCCTCCATTAGGTCCTAATGTCCTGGTACGCAACTCACTAACGACCGTCAGGTCCTAGTGTCCTGGTACTCAGGGCTCTATTGTCCCTCCATCAGGTCCTAATGTCCTGGTACCCAGGGCTCTATTGTCCCTCCATCAGGTCCTAATGTCCTGGTACCCAACTAACTAACGACCGTCAGGTCCTAATGTCCTGGTACTCAGTGCTCTATTGTCCCTCCATCAGGTCCTAATGTCCTGGTACCCAGGGCTCTATTGTCCCTCCATCAGGTCCTAATGTCCTGGTACCCAACAAACTAACGACCGTCAGGTCCCAATGTCCTGGTACCCAGGGCCCTATTGTCCCTCAAACAGGTCCTAATGGTCTGGTACCCAGGGCTCTATTGTCCCTCCATCAGGTCCTAGTGTCCTGGTACTCAGGGCTCTATTGTCCCTCCATCAGGTCCTAATGGCATGTTACCCAACTCACTAAAGACAGTCAGGTCCTAATGTCCTGGTACTCAGGGCTCTATTGTCCCTCCATTAGGTCCTAATGTCCTGGTACGCAACTCACTAACGACCGTCAGGTCCTAGTGTCCTGGTACTCAGGGCTCTATTGTCCCTCCATCAGGTCCTAATGTCCTGGTACCCAGGGCTCTATTGTCCCTCCATCAGGTCCTAATGTCCTGGTACCCAACTAACTAAATGTCGGTACCGTCAGGTCCTAATGTCCTGGTACCCAGGGCTCTATTGTCCCTCCATCAGGTCCTAATGTCCTGGTACCCAACAAACTAACGTCAGGTCCCAATGTCCTGGTACCCAGGGCCCTATTGTCCCTCAAACAGGTCCTAATGGTCTGGTACCCAGGGCTGTATTGTCCCTCCATCAGGTCCTAATGGTCTGGTACTCAGGGCTCTATTGTTCCTCCATTAGGTCCTAATGTCCTGGTACCCAACTTACTAACAACCGTCAGGTCCCAATGTCCTGGTACCCAGGGCCCTATTGTCCCTCAAACAGGTCCTAATGGTCTGGTACCCAGGGCTCTATTGTCCCTCCATCAGGTCCTAATGGTCTGGTACCCAGGGCACTATTGTCCCTCCATCGGGTCCTAATGGTCTGGTACCCAGGGCTCTATTGTCCCTCCATCAGGTCCTAATGGTCTGGTACCCAGGGCTCTATTGTCCCTCCATCAGGTCCTAATGTCCTGGTACCCAACAAACTAACGACCGTCAGGTCCCAATGTCCTGGTACCCAGGGCCCTATTGTCCCTCAAACAGGTCCTAATGGTCTGGTACCCAGGGCTCTATTGTCCCTCCATCAGGTCCTAGTGTCCTGGTACTCAGGGCTATATTGTCCCTCCATCAGGTCCTAATGGCATGTTACCCAACTCACTAAAGACAGTCAGGTCCTAATGTCCTGGTACTCAGGGCTCTATTGTCCCTCCATTAGGTCCTAATGTCCTGGTACCCAACTCACTAACGACCGTCAGGTCCTAGTGTCCTGGTACTCAGGGCTCTATTGTCCCTCCATCAGGTCCTAATGTCCTGGTACCCAGGGCTCTATTGTCCCTCCATCAGGTCCTAATGTCCTGGTACCCAACTAACTAACGACCGTCAGGTCCTAATGTCCTGGTACCCAGGGCTCTATTGTCCCTCCATCAGGTCCTAGTGTCCTGGTACTCAGGGCTATATTGTCCCTCCATCAGGTCCTAATGGCATGTTACCCAACTCACTAAACACAGTCAGGTCCTAATGTCCTGGTACTCAGGGCTCTATTGTCCCTCCATTAGGTCCTAATGTCCTGGTACGCAACTCACTAACGACCGTCAGGTCCTAGTGTCCTGGTACTCAGGGCTCTATTGTCCCTCCATCAGGTCCTAATGTCCTGGTACCCAGGGCTCTATTGTCCCTCCATCAGGTCCTAATGTCCTGGTACCCAACTAACTAACGACCGTCAGGTCCCTAATGTCCTGGTACTCCAGGGCTCTATTGTCCCTCCATCAGGTCCTAATGTCCTGGTACCCAGGGCTCTATTGTCCCTCCATCAGGTCCTAATGTCCTGGTACCCAACTAACTAACGACCGTCAGGTCCTAATGTCCTGGTACTCAGGGCTCTATTGTCCCTCCATCAGGTCCTAATGTCCTGGTACCCAGGGCTCTATTGTCCCTCCATCAGGTCCTAATGTCCTGGTACCCAACAAACTAACGACCGTCAGGTCCCAATGTCCTGGTACCCAGGGCCCTATTGTCCCTCAAACAGGTCCTAATGGTCTGGTACCCAGGGCTCTATTGTCCCTCCATCAGGTCCTAATGGTCTGGTACTCAGGGCTCTATTGTTCCTCCATTAGGTCCTAATGTCCTGGTACCCAACTTACTAACAACCGTCAGGTCCCAATGTCCTGGTACCCAGGGCCCTATTGTCCCTCAAACAGGTCCTAATGGTCTGGTACCCAGGGCTCTATTGTCCCTCCATCAGGTCCTAATGGTCTGGTACCCAGGGCACTATTGTCCCTCCATCGGGTCCTAATGGTCTGGTACCCAGGGCTCTATTGTCCCTCCATCAGGTCCTAATGGTCTGGTACCCAACAAACTAACGACCGTCAGGTCCCAATGTCCTGGTACCCAGGGCCCTATTGTCCCTCAAACAGGTCCTAATGGTCTGGTACCCAGGGCTCTATTGTCCCTCCATCAGGTCCTAGTGTCCTGGTACTCAGGGCTATATTGTCCCTCCATCAGGTCCTAATGGCATGTTACCCAACTCACTAAAGACAGTCAGGTCCTAATGTCCTGGTACTCAGGGCTCTATTGTCCCTCCATTAGGTCCTAATGTCCTGGTACGCAACTCACTAACGACCGTCAGGTCCTAGTGTCCTGGTACTCAGGGCTCTATTGTCCCTCCATCAGGTCCTAATGTCCTGGTACCCAGGGCTCTATTGTCCCTCCATCAGGTCCTAATGTCCTGGTACCCAACTAACTAACGACCGTCAGGTCCCAATGTCCTGGTACCCAGGGCACTATTGTCCCTCCATCAGGTCCTAATGGTTGGTACCCAGGGCTCTATTGTCCCTCCATCAGGTCCTAATGTCCTGGTACCCAGGGCTCTATTGTCCCTCCATCAGGTCCTAATGTCCTGGTACCCAACTAACTAACGACCGTCAGGTCCTAATGTCCTGGTACTCAGGGCTCTATTGTCCCTCCATCAGGTCCTAATGTCCTGGTACCCAGGGCTCTATTGTCCCTCCATCAGGTCCTAATGTCCTGGTACCCAACAAACTAACGACCGTCAGGTCCCAATGTCCTGGTACCCAGGGCCCTATTGTCCCTTAAACAGGTCCTAATGGTCTGGTACCCAGGGCTCTATTGTCCCTCCATCAGGTCCTAATGGTCTGGTACCCAGGGCTCTATTGTTCCTCCATTAGGTCCTAATGTCCTGGTACCCAACTTACTAACAACCGTCAGGTCCCAATGTCCTGGTACCCAGGGCCCTATTGTCCCTCAAACAGGTCCTAATGGTCTTGTACTCTGGGCTCTATTGTCCCTCCATTAGGTCCTAATGTCCTGGTACCCAACTTACTAACAACCGTCAGATCCTCATGGTCTGGTACCCAGGGCACTATTGTCCCTCCATTAGGTCCTAATGTCCTGGTACCCAACTTACTAACAACAGTCAGATCCTCATGGTCTGGTACCCAGGGCTCTATTGTCCCTCCATCAGGTCCTAATGTCCTGGTACCCAACTCACGAACGACAATCAGGTCCTCATGTCCTGGTAACCAATCCACTAACGACCGTCAGGTCCTAATGTCATGGTACCCAACTAACTAACGACCGTCAGGTCCTAATGTCCTGGTACTCAGGGCTCTATTGTCCCTCCATCAGGTCCTAATGTCCTGGTACCCAGGGCTCTATTGTCCCTCCATCAGGTCCTAATGTCCAGGTACCCAACTAACTAACGACCGTCAGGTCCCAATGTCCTGGAACCCAGGGCCCTATTGTCCCTCAAACAGGTCCTAATGTCCTGGTACCCAACTCACGAACGACAATCAGGTCCTCATGTCCTGGTAACCAATCCACTAACGACCGTCAGGTCCTAATGTCATGGTACCCATCTAACTAACGACCGTCAGGTCCTAATGTCCTGGTACTCAGGGCTCTATTGTCCCTCCATCAGGTCCTAATGTCCTGGTACCCAGGGCTCTATTGTCCCTCCATCAGGTCCTAATGTCCAGGTACCCAACTAACTAACGACCGTCAGGTCCCAATGTCCTGGTACCCAGGGCCCTATTGTCCCTCAAACAGGTCCTAATGGTCTGGTACCCAGGGCTCTATTGTCCCTCCATCAGGTCCTAATGGTCTGGTACCCAGGGCACTATTGTCCCTCCATCAGGTCCTAATGGTCTGGTACCCAGGGCTCTATTGTCCCTCCATCAGGTCCTAATGGTCTGGTACCCAGGGCTCTATTGTCCCTCCATCAGGTCCTAATGTCCTGGTACGCAACTCACTAACGACCGTCAGGTCCTAGTGTCCTGGTACTCAGGGCTATATTGTCCCTCCATCAGGTCCTAATGGCATGGTACCCAACTCACTAAAGACAGTCAGGTCCTAATGTCCTGGTACTCAGGGCTCTATTGTCCCTCCATTAGGTCCTAATGTCCTGGTACCCAGGGCTCTATTGTCCCTCCATCAGGTCCTAATGTCCTGGTACCCAACAAACTAACGACCGTCAGGTCCCAATGTCCTGGCACCCAGGGCCCTATTGTCCCTCAAACAGGTCCTAATGGTCTGGTACCCAGGGCACTATTGTCCCTCCATCAGGACCTAATGTCCTGGTACTCAGGGCTATATTGTCCCTCCATCAGGTCCTAATGTCCTGGTACCCAACTCTCGAACGACAATCAGGTCCTCATGTCCTGGGGACCAATCCACTAACGACCGTCCGGTCCTAATGTCCTGGTACTCAGGGCTCTATTGTCCCTCCATCAGGTCCTAATGTCCTGGTACCAACTCACTAACGACCGTCAGGTCCTAGTGTCCTGGTACTCAGGGCTATATTGTCCCTCCATCAGGTCCTAATGTCCTGGTACTCAGGGCTATATTGTCCCTCCATCAGGTCCTAATGTCCAGGTAACCAATCCACTAACGACCATCAGGTCCTAATGGTCTGGTACTCAGGGCTCTATTGTCCCTCCATCAGGTCCTAATGTCCTGGTACCCAGGGCTTTATTGTCCCTCCATCAGGTCCTAATGTCCTGGTACCCAACTAACTAACGACCGTCAGGTCCCATTGTCCTGGTACCCAGGGCCCTATTGTCCCTCAAACAGGTCCTAATGGTCTGGTACCCAGGGCTCTATTGTCCCTCCATCAGCTCCTAATGGTCTGGTACTCAGGGCTCTATTGTCCCTCCATTAGGTCCTAATGTCCTGGTACTCAGGGCTCTATTGTCCCTCCATCAGGTCCTAATGTCCTGGTACGCAACTCACTAACGACCGTCAGGTCCTAGTGTCCTGGTACTCAGGGCTATATTGTCCCTCCATCAGGTCCTAATGGCAACTCACTAATGTCAGGTCCTAGTGTCCTGGTACTCAGGGCTCTATTGTCCCTCCATCAGGTCCTAATGTCCTGGTACCCAGGGCTCTATTGTCCCTCAAACAGGTCCTAATGGTCTGGTACCCAGGGCTCTATTGTCCCTCCATCAGGTCCTAATCTCCTGGTACCCAGGGCCCTATTGTCCCTCAAACAGGTCCTAATGGTCTGGTACCCAGGGCTCTATTGTCCCTCCATCAGGTCCTGGTACTCAGGGCTCTATTGTCCCTCCATCAGGTCCTAATGTCCTGGTACCCAACTCACTAACGACCGTCAGGTCCCAATGTCCTGGTACTCAGGGCTCTATTGTCCCTCCATCAGGTCCTAATCTCCTGGTACCCAGGGCCCTATTGTCCCTCAAACAGGTCCTAATGGTCTGGTACCCAGGGCACTATTGTCCCTCCATCAGGACCTAATGTCCTGGTACTCAGGGCTATATTGTCCCTCCATCAGGTCCTAATGTCCTGGTACTCTCGAGGGACAATCAGGTCCTCATGTCCTGGGAACCAATCCACTAACGACCGTCAGGTCCTAATGTCCTGGTACTCAGGGCTCTATTGTCCCTCCATCAGGTCCTAATGTCCTGGTACCCAACTCACTAGGTCAGGTCCCTAGTGTCCTGGTACTCAGGGCTATATTGTCCCTCCATCAGGTCCTAATGTCCTGGTACCCAGGGCCCTATTGTCCCTCAAACAGGTCCTAATGGTCTGGTACCCAGGGCTATATTGTCCCTCCATCAGGTCCTAATGGTCTGGTACCCAGGGCACTATTGTCCCTCCATCAGGTCCTAATGTCCTGGTACCCAACTCCACTAACGACAATCAGGTCCTCATGTCCTGGTAACCAATCCACTAACGTCCCGTCAGGTCCTAATGTCATGGTCCCAACTCTAACACCGTCAGGTCCTAATGTCCTGGTACCCAGGGCTCTATTGTCCCTCCATCAGGTCCTAATGTCCTGGTACCCACTAACTAACGACCGTCAGGTCCCAGTGTCCTGGTACCCAGGGCCTATTGTCCCTCAAACAGGTCCTAATGGTCTGGTACCCAGGGCTCTATTGTCCCTCCATCAGGTCCTAATGGTCTGGTACCAGGGCTCTATTGTCCCTCCATCAGGTCCTAATGGTCCTGGTACCCAGGGCTCTATTGTCCCTCCATCAGGTCCCAATGGTCTGGTACCCAGGGCTCTATTGTCCCTCCATCAGGTCCTAATGGTCTGGTACCCAGGGCACTATTGTCCCTCCATCAGGTCCTAATGGTCTGGTACCAGGGCTCTATTGTCCCTCCATCAGGTCCTAATGGTCTGGTACCCAGGGCTCTATTGTCCCTCCATCAGGTCCTAATGTCCTGGTACGCAACTCACTAAAGACAGTCAGGTCCTAGTGTCCTGGTACTCAGGGCTATATTGTCCCTCCATCAGGTCCTAATGGCCTGGTACCCAACTCACTAAAGACAGTCAGGTCCTAATGTCCTGGTACTCAGGGCTCTATTGTCCCTCCATTAGGTCCTAATGTCCTGGTACCCTCAGGGGTCCCTATTGTCCTGGTACTCAGGGCTCTATCAGGTCCTAATGTCCTGGTACCCAGGGCTCTATTGTCCCTCCATCAGGTCCTAATGTCCTGGTACCCAACTAACTAACGACCGTCAGGTCCTAATGTCCTGGTACTCAGGGCTCTATGTCCCTCCATTAGGTCCTAATGTCCTGGTACCAGGGCTCTATTGTCCTCCATCAGGTCCTCCTGGTACCAACTCACTCGACCGTCAGGTCCTAATGTCCTGGTACTCAGGGCTATATTGTCCCTCCATCAGGTCCTAATGTCCTGGTACCAACTCACTAACGACCGTCAGGTCCTAGTGTCCTGGTACTCAGGGCTCTATTGTCCCTCCATCAGGTCCTAATCTCCTGGTACCCAGGGCCCTATTGTCCCTCAAACAGGTCCTAATGGTCTGGTACCCAGGGCTCTATTGTCCCTCCATCAGGTCCTAATGTCCTGGTACTCAGGGCCTATTGTCCCTCAAACAGGTCCTAATGGTCTGGTACTCTATTGTCCCTCCATCAGGTCCTAATGGTCTGGTACTCAGGGCTCTATTGTCCCTCCATTAGGTCCTAATGTCCTGGTACCAACTCACTAACGACCGTCAGGTCCTAGTGTCCTGGTACTCAGGGCTATATTGTCCCTCCATCAGGTCCTAATCTCCTGGTACCCAGGGCTCACTATTGTCCTCAAACAGGTCCTCATGGTCTGGTACCCAGGGCACTATTGTCCTCCATCAGGACCTAATGTCCTGGTACTCAGGGCTATATTGTCCCTCCATCAGGTCCTAATGTCCTGGTACTCAGGGCTCTGTCCCTCCATCAGGTCCTCATGTCCTGGGAACCAATCCACTAACGACCGTCAGGTCCTAATGTCCTGGTACTCAGGGCTCGATTGTCCCTCCATCAGGTCCTAATGTCCTGGTACCAACTCACTAACGACCGTCAGGTCCTAGTGTCCTGGTACTCAGGGCTATATTGTCCCTCCATCAGGTCCTAATCTCCTGGTACCCAGGGCCCTATTGTCCCTCAAACAGGTCCTAATGGTCTGGTACCCAGGGCTATATTGTCCCTACATCAGGTCCTAATGGTCTGGTACCCAGGGCACTATTGTCCCTCCATCAGGTCCTAATGTCCTTGTACCCAACTCACGAACGACAATCAGTTCCTCATGTCCTGGTAACCAATCCACTAACGACCGTCAGGTCCTAATGTCATGGTACCCAACTAACTAACGACCGTCAGGTCCTAATGTCCTGGTACCCAGGGCTCTATTGTCCCTCCATCAGGTCCTAATGTCCAGGTACCCAACTAACTAACGACCGTCAGGTCCCGATGTCCTGGTACCCAGGGCCATATTGTCCCTCAAACAGGTCCTAATGGTCTGGTACCCAGGGCTCTATTGTCCCTCCATCAGGTCCTAATGGTCTGGTACCCAGGGCACTATTGTCCCTCCATCAGGTCCTAATGGTCTGGTACCCAGGGCTCTATTGTCCCTCCATCAGGTCCTAATGGTCTGGTACCCAGGGCTCTATTGTCCCTCCATCAGGTCCTAATGGTCTGGTACCCAGGGCACTATTGTCCCTCCATCAGGTCCTAATGGTCTGGTACCCAGGGCTCTATTGTCCCTCCATCAGGTCCTAATGGTCTGGTACCCAGGGCTCTATTGTCCCTCCATCAGGTCCTAATGTCCTGGTACGCAACTCACTAAAGACAGTCAGGTCCTAGTGTCCTGGTACTCAGGGCTATATTGTCCCTCCATCAGGTCCTAATGGCATGGTACCCAACTCACTAAAGACAGTCAGGTCCTAATGTCCTGGTACTCAGGGCTCTATTGTCCCTCCATTAGGTCCTAATGTCCTGGTACGCAACTCACTAACGACCGTCAGGTCCTAGTGTCCTGGTACTCAGGGCTCTATTGTCCCTCCATCAGGTCCTAATGTCCTGGTACCCAGGGCTCTATTGTCCCTCCATCAGGTCCTAATGTCCCGGTACCCAACTAACTAACGACCGTCAGGTCCTAATGTCCTGGTACTCAGGGCTCTATTGTCCCTCCATCAGGTCA
Source organism: Oncorhynchus nerka (assembly GCF_034236695.1). Taxonomy (NCBI): domain Eukaryota; kingdom Metazoa; phylum Chordata; class Actinopteri; order Salmoniformes; family Salmonidae; genus Oncorhynchus; species Oncorhynchus nerka. The sequence continues at coordinate 71,202 of NW_027039788.1, read as the reverse complement.
TAATGTCCTGGTACCCAGGGCTCTATTGTCCCTCCATCAGGTCCTAATGTCCTGGTACCCAACAAACTAACGACCGTCAGGTCCCAATGTCCTGGTACCCAGGGCCCTATTGTCCCTCAAACAGGTCCTAATGGTCTGGTTCCCAGGGCTCTATTGTCCCTCCATCAGGTCCTAATGGTCTGGTACTCAGGGCTCTATTGTTCCTCCATCAGGTCCTAATGTCCTGGTACGCAACTCACTAATGACCGTCAGGTCCTAGTGTCCTGGTACTCAGGGCTATATTGTCCCTCCATCAGGTCCTAATGTCCTGGTACGCAACTCACTAACGACCGTCAGGTCCTAGTGTCCTGGTACTCAGGGCTCTATTGTCCTCCATCAGGTCCTAATGGTCCTGGTACCCAGGGCCTATTGTCCCTCATCAGGTCCTAATGGTCTGGTACCCAGGTACCCAGGGCTCTATTGTCCCTCCATTAGGTCCTAATGTCCTGGTACCCAACTTACTAACAACCGTCAGATCCTCATGGTCTGGTACCCAGGGCACTATTGTCCCTCCATCAGGACCTAATGTCCTGGTACTCAGGGCTATATTGTCCCTCCATCAGGTCCTAATGTCCTGGTACCCAACTCTCAAACGACAATCAGGTCCTCATGTCCTGGGAACCAATCCACTAACGACCGTCAGGTCCTAATGTCCTGGTACTCAGGGCTCTATTGTCCCTCCATCAGGTCCTAATGGCATGGTACCCAACTCACTAAAGACAGTCAGGTCCTAATGTCCTGGTACTCAGGGCTCTATTGTCCCTCCATCAGGTCCTAATGTCCTGGTACCAACTCACTAACGACCGTCAGGTCCTAGTGTCCTGGTACTCAGGGCTATATTGTCCCTCCATCAGGTCCTAATGGCATTGTACCCAACTCACTAAAGACAGTCAGGTCCTAATGTCCTGGTACTCAGGGCTCTATTGTCCCTCCATTAGGTCCTAATGTCCTGGTACGCAACTCACTAACGACCGTCAGGTCCTAGTGTCCTGGTACCCAGGGCCCTATTGTCCCTCAAACAGGTCCTAATGGTCTGGTACCCAGGGCTATATTGTCCCTAATCAGGTCCTAATGGTCTGGTACTCAGGGCTCTATTGTCCCTCCATTAGGTCCTAATGTCCTGGTACCCAACTTACTAACAACCTTCAGATCCTCATGGTCTGGTACCCAGGGCACTATTGTCCCTCCATTAGGTCCTAATGTCCTGGTACCCAACTTACTAACAACAGTCAGATCCTCATGGTCTGGTACCCAGGGCTCTATTGTCCCTCCATCAGGTCCTAATGTCCTGGTACCCAACTCAAGAACGACAATCAGGTCCTCATGTCCTGGTAACCAATCCACTAACGGTCAGGTCCTAATGTCATGGTACCCAACTAACTAACACCGTCAGGTCCTAATGTCCTGGTACTCAGGGCTCTATTGTCCCTCCATCAGGTCCTAATGTCCAGGTACCCAACTAACTAACGACCGTCAGGTCCCAATGTCCTGGTACCCAGGGCCCTATTGTCCCTCAAACAGGTCCTAATGGTCTGGTACCCAGGGCTCTATTGTCCCTCCATCAGGTCCTAATGGTCTGGTACCCAGGGCACTATTGTCCCTCCATCAGGTCCTAATGGTCTGGTACCCAGGGCTCTATTGTCCCTCCATCAGGTCCTAATGGTCTGGTACCCAGGGCTCTATTGTCCCTCCATCAGGTCCTAATGTCCTGGTACCAACTCACTAACGACCGTCAGGTCCTAGTGTCCTGGTACTCAGGGCTATATTGTCCCTCCATCAGGTCCTAATGTCCTGGTACCCAACTAACTAACGACCGTCAGGTCCTAATGTCCTGGTACTCAGGGCTCTATTGTCCCTCCATCAGGTCCTAATGGTCTGGTACTCAGGGCTCTATTGTCCCTCCATCAGGTCCTAATGTCCTGGTACCCAGGGCCCTATTGTCCCTCAAACAGGTCCTAATGGTCTGGTACCCAGGGCTCTATTGTCCCTCCATCAGGTCCTAATGGTCTGGTACCCAGGGCACTATTGTCCCTCCATCAGGTCCTAATGGTCTGGTACCCAGGGCTCTATTGTCCCTCCATCAGGTCCTAATGGTCTGGTACCCAGGGCTCTATTGTCCCTCCATCAGGTCCTAATGTCCTGGTACGCAACTCACTAACGACCGTCAGGTCCTAGTGTCCTGGTACTCAGGGCTATATTGTCCCTCCATCAGGTCCTAATGTCCTGGTACCCAACTAACTAACGACCGTCAGGTCCCTAATGTCCTGGTACTCAGGGCTCTATTGTCCCTCCATCAGGTCCTAATGTCCTGGTACCCAGGGCTCTATTGTCCCTCCATCAGGTCCTAATGTCCTGGTACCCAACAAACTAACGACCGTCAGGTCCCAATGTCCTGTTACCCAGGGCCCTATTGTCCCTCAAACAGGTCCTAATGGTCTGGTACCCAGGCCTCTATTGTCCCTCCATCAGGTCCTAATGGTCTGGTACTCAGGGCTCTATTGTCCCTCCATTAGGTCCTAATGTCCTGGTACCCAGGGCTCTATTGTCCCTCCATCAGGTCCTAATGTCCTGGTACCCAACTAACTAACGACCGTCAGGTCCCAATGTCCTGGTACCCAGGGCCCTATTGTCCCTCAAACAGGTCCTAATGGTCTGGTACCCAGGGATGTATTGTCCCTCCATCAGGTCCTAATGGTCTGGTACTCAGGGCTCTATTGTCCCTCCATCAGGTCCTAATGTCCTGGTACCCAGGGCCCTATTGTCCCTCAAACAGGTCCTAATGGTCTGGTACCCAGGGCTCTATTGTCCCTCCATCAGGTCCTAATGGTCTGGTACCCAGGGTACTATTGTCCCTCCATCAGGTCTTAATGTCCTTGTAGTTAGGGCTCTATTGTCCCTCCATCAGGTCCTAATGTCCTGGTACCCAGGGCTCTATTGTCCCTCCATCAGGTCCTAATGTCCTGGTACCCAACTAACTAACGACCGTCAGGTCCCAATGTCCTGGTACCCAGGGCCCTATTGTCCCTCAAACAGGTCCTAATGGTCTGGTACCCAGGGATGTATTGTCCCTCCATCAGGTCCTAATGGTCTGGTACTCAGGGCTCTATTGTCCCTCCATCAGGTCCTAATGTCCTGGTACCCAGGGCCCTATTGTCCCTCAAACAGGTCCTAATGGTCTGGTACCCAGGGCTCTATTGTCCCTCCATCAGGTCCTAATGGTCTGGTACCCAGGGCACTATTGTCCCTCCATCAGGTCTTAATGTCCTTGTAGTTAGGGCTCTATTGTCCCTCCATCAGGTCCTAATGTCCTGGTACCCAGGGCTCTATTGTCCCTCCATCAGGTCCTAATGTCCTGGTACCCAACTAACTAACGACCGTCAGGTCCCAATGTCCTGGTACCCAGGGCCCTATTGTCCCTCAAACAGGTCCTAATGGTCTGGTACCCAGGGATGTATTGTCCCTCCATCAGGTCCTAATGGTCTGGTACTCAGGGCTCTATTGTCCCTCCATCAGGTCCTAATGGTCTGGTACCCAGGGCACTATTGTCCCTCCATCAGGTCCTAATGGTCTGGTACCCAGGGCTCTATTGTCCCTCCATCAGGTCCTAATGGTCTGGTACCCAGGGCTCTATTGTCCCTCCATCAGGTCCTAATGTCCTGGTACGCAACTCACTAACGACCGTCAGGTCCTAGTGTCCTGGTACTCAGGGCTATATTGTCCCTCCATCAGGTCCTAATGGCATGGTACCCAACTCACTAACGACCGTCAGGTCCTAGTGTCCTGGTACTCAGGGCTCTATTGTCCCTCCATTAGGTCCTAATGTCCTGGTACCCAGGGCTCTATTGTCCCTCCATCAGGTCCTAATGTCCTGGTACCCAACTTACTAACAACCGTCAGGTCCCAATGTCCTGGTACCCAGGGCCCTATTGTCCCTCAAACAGGTCCTAATGGTCTGGTACCCAGGCCTCTATTGTCCCTCCATCAGGTCCTAATGTCCTGGTACCCAACTAACTAACGACCGTCAGGTCCCAATGTCCTGGTACCCAGGGCCCTATTGTCCCTCAAACAGGTCCTAATGGTCTGGTACCCAGGGATGTATTGTCCCTCCATTAGGTCCTAATGTCCTGGTACCCAACTTACTAACAACCGTCAGATCCTCATGGTCTGGTACTTAGGGCTCTATTGTCCCTCCATCAGGTCCTAATGTCCTGGTACCCAGGGCTCTATTGTCCCTCCATCAGGTCCTAATGTCCTGGTACCCAACTAACTAACGACCGTCAGGTCCCAATGTCCTGGTACCCAGGGCCCTATTGTCCCTCAAACAGGTCCTAATGGTCTGGTACCCAGGGATGTATTGTCCCTCCATCAGGTCCTAATGGTCTGGTACTCAGGGCTCTATTGTCCCTCCATCAGGTCCTAATGTCCTGGTACCCAGGGCCCTATTGTCCCTCAAACGGGTCCTAATGGTCTGGTACCCAGGGCTCTATTGTCCCTCCATCAGGTCCTAATGGTCTGGTACCCAACCTACTAACAACCGTCAGATCCTCATGGTCTGGTACCCAGGGCACTATTGTCCCTCCATAAGGTCCTAATGGTCTGGTACTCAGGGCTCTATTGTCCCTCCATCAGGTCCTAATGTCCTGGTACGTAACTCACTAACGACCGTCAGGTCCTAGTGTCCCGGTACTCAGGGCTCTATTGTCCCTCCATCAGGTCCTAATGTCCTGGTACCCAACTCACTAACGACAGTCAGGTCCTAATGTCCTGGTACTCAGGGCTCTATTGTCCCTCCATCAGGTCCTAATGGTCTGGCACTCAGGGCTCTATTGTCCCTCCATTAGGTCCTAATGTCCTGGTACCCAGGGCACTATTGTCCCTCCATCGGGTCCTAATGTCCTGGTAACCAACCCACTAACGACCGTCAGGTCCTAATGTCCTGGTACCCAACTAACTAACGACAGTCAGGTCCTAATGTCCTGGTAACCAACCCACTAACGACCATCAGGTCCTAATGTCCTAGTACCCAACTCACTAACGACAGTCAGATCCTAATGTCCTGGTAACCAACCCACTAACAACCGTCAGGTACCCAACTAACTAACGACCGTCAGGTCCTAATGTCCTGGTACCCAGGGCCCTATTGTCCCTCAAACAGGTCCTAATGTCCTGGTACCCAGGGCCCTATTGTCCCTCAAACAGGACCTAATGGTCTGGTACCCAGGGCCCTATTGTCCCTCAAACAGGTCCTAATGGTCTGGTTCCCAGGGCTCTATTGTCCCTCCATCAGGTCCTAATGGTCTGGTACTCAGGGCTCTATTGTTCCTCCATCAGGTCCTAATGTCCTGGTACGCAACTCACTAATGACCGTCAGGTCCTAGTGTCCTGGTACTCAGGGCTATATTGTCCCTCCATCAGGTCCTAATGTCCTGGTACGCAACTCACTAACGACCGTCAGGTCCTAGTGTCCTGGTACTCAGGGCTCTATTGTCCCTCCATCAGGTCCTAATCTCCTGGTACCCAGGGCCCTATTGTCCCTCAAACAGGTCCTAATGGTCTGGTACCCAGGGCTCTATTGTCCCTCCATCAGGTCCTAATGGTTTGGCACTCAGGGCTCTATTGTCCCTCCATTAGGTCCTAATGTCCTGGTACCCAACTTACTAACAACCGTCAGATCCTCATGGTCTGGTACCCAGGGCACTATTGTCCCTCCATCAGGACCTAATGTCCTGGTACTCAGGGCTATATTGTCCCTCCATCAGGTCCTAATGTCCTGGTACCCAACTCTCAAACGACAATCAGGTCCTCATGTCCTGGGAACCAATCCACTAACGACCGTCAGGTCCTAATGTCCTGGTACTCAGGGCTCTATTGTCCCTCCATCAGGTCCTAATGGCATGGTACCCAACTCACTAAAGACAGTCAGGTCCTAATGTCCTGGTACTCAGGGCTCTATTGTCCCTCCATCAGGTCCTAATGTCCTGGTACCAACTCACTAACGACCGTCAGGTCCTAGTGTCCTGGTACTCAGGGCTATATTGTCCCTCCATCAGGTCCTAATGGCATTGTACCCAACTCACTAAAGACAGTCAGGTCCTAATGTCCTGGTACTCAGGGCTCTATTGTCCCTCCATTAGGTCCTAATGTCCTGGTACGCAACTCACTAACGACCGTCAGGTCCTAGTGTCCTGGTACCCAGGGCCCTATTGTCCCTCAAACAGGTCCTAATGGTCTGGTACCCAGGGCTATATTGTCCCTAAATCAGGTCCTAATGGTCTGGTACTCAGGGCTCTATTGTCCCTCCATTAGGTCCTAATGTCCTGGTACCCAACTTACTAACAACCTTCAGATCCTCATGGTCTGGTACCCAGGGCACTATTGTCCCTCCATTAGGTCCTAATGTCCTGGTACCCAACTTACTAACAACAGTCAGATCCTCATGGTCTGGTACCCAGGGCTCTATTGTCCCTCCATCAGGTCCTAATGTCCTGGTACCCAACTCAAGAACGACAATCAGGTCCTCATGTCCTGGTAACCAATCCACTAACGACCGTCAGGTCCTAATGTCATGGTACCCAACTAACTAACGACCGTCAGGTCCTAATGTCCTGGTACTCAGGGCTCTATTGTCCCTCCATCAGGTCCTAATGTCCAGGTACCCAACTAACTAACGACCGTCAGGTCCCAATGTCCTGGTACCCAGGGCCCTATTGTCCCTCAAACAGGTCCTAATGGTCTGGTACCCAGGGCTCTATTGTCCCTCCATCAGGTCCTAATGGTCTGGTACCCAGGGCACTATTGTCCCTCCATCAGGTCCTAATGGTCTGGTACCCAGGGCTCTATTGTCCCTCCATCAGGTCCTAATGGTCTGGTACCCAGGGCTCTATTGTCCCTCCATCAGGTCCTAATGTCCTGGTACGCAACTCACTAACGACCGTCAGGTCCTAGTGTCCTGGTACTCAGGGCTATATTGTCCCTCCATCAGGTCCTAATGTCCTGGTACCCAACTAACTAACGACCGTCAGGTCCTAATGTCCTGGTACTCAGGGCTCTATTGTCCCTCCATCAGGTCCTAATGGTCTGGTACTCAGGGCTCTATTGTCCCTCCATCAGGTCCTAATGTCCTGGTACCCAGGGCCCTATTGTCCCTCAAACAGGTCCTAATGGTCTGGTACCCAGGGCTCTATTGTCCCTCCATCAGGTCCTAATGGTCTGGTACCCAGGGCACTATTGTCCCTCCATCAGGTCCTAATGGTCTGGTACCCAGGGCTCTATTGTCCCTCCATCAGGTCCTAATGGTCTGGTACCCAGGGCTCTATTGTCCCTCCATCAGGTCCTAATGTCCTGGTACGCAACTCACTAACGACCGTCAGGTCCTAGTGTCCTGGTACTCAGGGCTATATTGTCCCTCCATCAGGTCCTAATGTCCTGGTACCCAACTAACTAACGACCGTCAGGTCCTAATGTCCTGGTACTCAGGGCTCTATTGTCCCTCCATCAGGTCCTAATGTCCTGGTACCCAGGGCTCTATTGTCCCTCCATCAGGTCCTAATGTCCTGGTACCCAACAAACTAACGACCGTCAGGTCCCAATGTCCTGTTACCCAGGGCCCTATTGTCCCTCAAACAGGTCCTAATGGTCTGGTACCCAGGCCTCTATTGTCCCTCCATCAGGTCCTAATGGTCTGGTACTCAGGGCTCTATTGTCCCTCCATTAGGTCCTAATGTCCTGGTACCCAGGGCTCTATTGTCCCTCCATCAGGTCCTAATGTCCTGGTACCCAACTAACTAACGACCGTCAGGTCCCAATGTCCTGGTACCCAGGGCCCTATTGTCCCTCAAACAGGTCCTAATGGTCTGGTACCCAGGGATGTATTGTCCCTCCATCAGGTCCTAATGGTCTGGTACTCAGGGCTCTATTGTCCCTCCATCAGGTCCTAATGTCCTGGTACCCAGGGCCCTATTGTCCCTCAAACAGGTCCTAATGGTCTGGTACCCAGGGCTCTATTGTCCCTCCATCAGGTCCTAATGGTCTGGTACCCAGGGTACTATTGTCCCTCCATCAGGTCTTAATGTCCTTGTAGTTAGGGCTCTATTGTCCCTCCATCAGGTCCTAATGTCCTGGTACCCAGGGCTCTATTGTCCCTCCATCAGGTCCTAATGTCCTGGTACCCAACTAACTAACGACCGTCAGGTCCCAATGTCCTGGTACCCAGGGCCCTATTGTCCCTCAAACAGGTCCTAATGGTCTGGTACCCAGGGATGTATTGTCCCTCCATCAGGTCCTAATGGTCTGGTACTCAGGGCTCTATTGTCCCTCCATCAGGTCCTAATGTCCTGGTACCCAGGGCCCTATTGTCCCTCAAACAGGTCCTAATGGTCTGGTACCCAGGGCTCTATTGTCCCTCCATCAGGTCCTAATGGTCTGGTACCCAGGGCACTATTGTCCCTCCATCAGGTCTTAATGTCCTTGTAGTTAGGGCTCTATTGTCCCTCCATCAGGTCCTAATGTCCTGGTACCCAGGGCTCTATTGTCCCTCCATCAGGTCCTAATGTCCTGGTACCCAACTAACTAACGACCGTCAGGTCCCAATGTCCTGGTACCCAGGGCCCTATTGTCCCTCAAACAGGTCCTAATGGTCTGGTACCCAGGGATGTATTGTCCCTCCATCAGGTCCTAATGGTCTGGTACTCAGGGCTCTATTGTCCCTCCATCAGGTCCTAATGGTCTGGTACCCAGGGCACTATTGTCCCTCCATCAGGTCCTAATGGTCTGGTACCCAGGGCTCTATTGTCCCTCCATCAGGTCCTAATGGTCTGGTACCCAGGGCTCTATTGTCCCTCCATCAGGTCCTAATGTCCTGGTACGCAACTCACTAACGACCGTCAGGTCCTAGTGTCCTGGTACTCAGGGCTATATTGTCCCTCCATCAGGTCCTAATGGCATGGTACCCAACTCACTAACGACCGTCAGGTCCTAGTGTCCTGGTACTCAGGGCTCTATTGTCCCTCCATTAGGTCCTAATGTCCTGGTACCCAGGGCTCTATTGTCCCTCCATCAGGTCCTAATGTCCTGGTACCCAACTTACTAACAACCGTCAGGTCCCAATGTCCTGGTACCCAGGGCCCTATTGTCCCTCAAACAGGTCCTAATGGTCTGGTACCCAGGCCTCTATTGTCCCTCCATCAGGTCCTAATGTCCTGGTACCCAACTAACTAACGACCGTCAGGTCCCAATGTCCTGGTACCCAGGGCCCTATTGTCCCTCAAACAGGTCCTAATGGTCTGGTACCCAGGGATGTATTGTCCCTCCATTAGGTCCTAATGTCCTGGTACCCAACTTACTAACAACCGTCAGATCCTCATGGTCTGGTACTTAGGGCTCTATTGTCCCTCCATCAGGTCCTAATGTCCTGGTACCCAGGGCTCTATTGTCCCTCCATCAGGTCCTAATGTCCTGGTACCCAACTAACTAACGACCGTCAGGTCCCAATGTCCTGGTACCCAGGGCCCTATTGTCCCTCAAACAGGTCCTAATGGTCTGGTACCCAGGGATGTATTGTCCCTCCATCAGGTCCTAATGGTCTGGTACTCAGGGCTCTATTGTCCCTCCATCAGGTCCTAATGTCCTGGTACCCAGGGCCCTATTGTCCCTCAAACGGGTCCTAATGGTCTGGTACCCAGGGCTCTATTGTCCCTCCATCAGGTCCTAATGGTCTGGTACCCAACCTACTAACAACCGTCAGATCCTCATGGTCTGGTACCCAGGGCACTATTGTCCCTCCATAAGGTCCTAATGGTCTGGTACTCAGGGCTCTATTGTCCCTCCATCAGGTCCTAATGTCCTGGTACGTAACTCACTAACGACCGTCAGGTCCTAGTGTCCCGGTACTCAGGGCTCTATTGTCCCTCCATCAGGTCCTAATGTCCTGGTACCCAACTCACTAACGACAGTCAGGTCCTAATGTCCTGGTACTCAGGGCTCTATTGTCCCTCCATCAGGTCCTAATGGTCTGGCACTCAGGGCTCTATTGTCCCTCCATTAGGTCCTAATGTCCTGGTACCCAGGGCACTATTGTCCCTCCATCGGGTCCTAATGTCCTGGTAACCAACCCACTAACGACCGTCAGGTCCTAATGTCCTGGTACCCAACTAACTAACGACAGTCAGGTCCTAATGTCCTGGTAACCAACCCACTAACGACCATCAGGTCCTAATGTCCTAGTACCCAACTCACTAACGACAGTCAGATCCTAATGTCCTGGTAACCAACCCACTAACAACCGTCAGGTACCCAACTAACTAACGACCGTCAGGTCCTAATGTCCTGGTACCCAGGGCCCTATTGTCCCTCAAACAGGTCCTAATGTCCTGGTACCCAGGGCCCTATTGTCCCTCAAACAGGACCTAATGGTCTGGTACCCAGGGCCCTATTGTCCCTCAAACAGGACCTAATGGTCTCGTACCCAGGGCTCTATTGTCCCTCAAACAGGAGGGACATTCAATTATCTGGCAAAAGCTCTGGTGGACATTCCTGCAGTCAGCATGAAAGGTAGTAGCCTCGAGCTAGTGGGTCTACTAGTCTGGTCTGAAAGGTAGTAGCCTCGGGCTAGTGGGTCTACTAGTCTGGTCTGAAAGGTAGTAGCCTCGGGCTAGTGGGTCCACTAGTCTGGTCTGATAGGTAGTAGCCTCGGGCTAGTGGGTCTACTAGTCTGGTCTGAAAGGTAGTAGCCTCGGGCTAGTGGGTCTATTAGTCTGGTCTGAAAGGTAGTAGCCTCGGGCTAGTGGGTCTCCTAGTTTGGTCTGAAAGGTAGTAGCCTCGGGCTAGTGGGTCTACTAGTCTGGTCTGATAGGTAGTAGCCTCGGGCTAGTGGGTCCACTAGTCTGGTCCTATAGGTAGTAGCCTCGGGCTAGTGGGTCTACTAGTCTGGTCTGAAAGGTAGTAGCCTCGGGCTAGTGGGTCCACTAGTCTGGTCTGATAGGTAGTAGCCTCGGGCTAGTGGGTCTAGTAGTCTGGTCTGAAAGGTAGTAGCCTCGGGCTAGTGGGTCTACTAGTCTGGTCTTAAAGGTAGTAGCCTCGGGCTAGTGGGTCTACCAGTCTGGTCTGAAAGGTAGTAGCCTCGGTCTAGTGGGTCTACTGGTCTGGTCTGAAAGGTAGTAGCCTCGGGCTAGTGGGTCTACGAGGTATCAGCCTGTAAGAAACCAACTGACCTGTTCTAGAATCCTTATGTGACAGTAAGATACCAACTGACCTGTTCTAGAATCCTCATGTGACAGTTAGAAACCAACTGACCTGTTCTAGAATCCTCTTAACAACACAAACAGTCAGGGCCTAACCTTACCCATAAACACACAGGCATCTATTCCCCAGTAACCCAGAGGCACATACTTCACACAAAACCATCTCAGAACTGCTCACATCTTGTTCAGCCACCTTGTTGGGCGGAACAAAAGATTAACAGCATTCCCAAAGCTGTTCTCATCCTCCCAACACCTCATGGACTCCACCCCTCCCTCCCTCCCTCTCTTTCCACTCCTTCCACCCCTCCCTCCCTCCCTCCCTCCCACTCTTTCCACCCACCCCTCCCTCCCTTCCTTCCCCTCCTTACACCACCCCTCCCTCCTTACACCATCCCTCCTTCCACCACCCCCACTCCTTACACCATCCCTCCCTCCCACTCCCTCCACCACCCCTCCCTCCCCTCCCCACTCCATCCACCACCCCTCCCTCCCCCTCCTTCCACCACCCCTCTCTCCCCATCTATCCACCACCCCTCCCCACTCCCTCCACCACCCCTCCCTCCCACTCCCTCCACCACCCCTCCCTCCTCACTCCCTCCACCACCCCTCCCTCCCCCTCCTTCCACCACCCCTCCCTCCCCCTCCTTCCACCACCCCTCTCTCCCCATCTATCCACCACCCCTCCCACTCCCTCCACCACCCCTCCCTCCCTCCCTCCACCACCCCTCCCTCCTCACTCCCTCCACCACCCCTCTCTCCCCCATCTATCCACCACCCCCCCTCCCTCCACCACCCCTCCCTCCCACTCCCTCCACCACCCCTCCCTCCCCACTCCTTCCACCACCCCTCCCTCCCCCTCCTTCCACCACCCCTCCCTCCCCACTCCTGGGTGTATCTGTGTGTCTTTGTCTATACGTGTGTTAAAGGGAGGGGAATTTGCTGACGTTGTTGGAAACTCTGATGCTGCTTTCAGATGCTCCCCTCTCTTCACATGGATCTGAAATCAATCAATATATCAACCAGTCAATACAATCAACCAACACATATATCAATACACCAACCAATACACCAACCAATACATCAACCAACCAATACATCAACCAACCAATACATCAACCAACCAATACACCAACCAATACATCAACCAACCAATACATCAACCAACCAATACATCAACCAACCAATATATCAACCAACCAATACATCAACCAACCAATACTTCAACCAACCAATACATCAACCAACCAATACATCAACCAACCAATACATCAATACACCAACCAAAACATCAACCAACAAATACATCACCCAACCAATACATCAACCAACCAATACATCAATACACCAACCAATACATCAAACAACCAATACATCAACCAACCAATACATCAACCAACCAATACATCAATACACCAACCAACCAGTACATCAACCAACCAATGCATCAATCAATACATCAACCAACCAATACATCAACAAATATATAAATTAATAAATCAACCAACCAATACATCAGTCAACCAACCAATACATAAATAAACTAACCAATAAATCAACCAACCAAAAAATCAATCAACCGATCAACACACCAACCAATACATTAATCAAGCAATCAACACATTAACCAACCAAAACATCAACCAACCAAAACATCAATCAACCAACTATAAATCAACCAACCAACCAATAAATCAACCAACTAGTACATCAACCAACCAAAACATCAATCAACCAACTATAAATCAACCAACCAACCAATAAATCAACCAACTAGTACATCAACCAACCAAAACATCAATCAACCAACCAATAAGGTAATCAACCAACTAGTACATCAACCAACCAAAACATCAATCAACCAACCAATAAGGTAATCAACCAACTAGTACATCAACCAACCAGAACATCAACCAACCGAGACATCAATCAACCAATACATCAATCAACCAATACATCAATCAACCGATACATCAATCAACCGATACATCAATCAACCAATACATCAATCAACCAATACATCAATCAACCAATACATCAATCAACCGATACATCAATCAACCAATACATCAATCAACCAATACATCAATCAACAAATACATCAATCAACCAATACATCAACCAACCAAAACATCAATCAACCAGCTGGAACAGTGTGTGTGTGTTTACCTATATCAGGCTGCAGGTAGCTGGAACAGTTTGTGTTTTTACCTATATCATGCTACAGGTAGCTGGAACAGTGTGTTTACCTATATCAGGCTGCAGGTAGCTGGAACAGTGTGTTTACCTATATCGGGCTACAGGTAGCTGGAACAGTGTGTTTACCTATATCAGGCTACAGGAAGCTGGAACAGTTTGTGTGTTTACCTATATCAGGCTGCAGGTAGCTGGAACAGTGTGTTTACCTATATCAGGCTACAGGTAGCTGGAACAGTGTGTTTACCTATATCAGGCTGCAGGTAGCTGGAACAGTGTGTGTGTTTACCTATATCAGGTTACAGGTAGCTGGAACAGTGTGTGTGTTTACCTATATCAGGCTACAGGTAGCTGGAACAGTGTGCGTGTTTACCTATATCAGGCTACAGGTATCTGGAACAGTGTGTTTACCTATATCAGGCTACAGGTAGCTGGAACAGTGTGTGTGTTTACCTGTATCAGGCTACAGGTAGCTGGATCAGTGTGTGTGTTTACCTATATCAGACTGCAGGTAGCTGGAACAGTGTGTTTACCTATATCGGGCTACAGGTAGCTGGAACAGTGTGTTTACCTATATCAGGCTACAGGAAGCTGGAACAGTTTGTGTGTTTACCTGTATCAGGCTACAGGTAGCTGGAACAGTGTGTGTGTTTACCTATATCAGACTGCAGGTAGCTGGAACAGTGTGTGTGTTTACCTATATCAGACTGCAGGTAGCTGGAACAGTGTGTGTGTTTACCTATATCAGGCTACAGGTAGCTGGAACAGTGTGTTTACCTATATCAGGCTGCAGGTAGCTGGATCAATGTGTGTGTTTACCTATATCAGGCTGCAGGTAGCTGGAACAGTGTGTTTACCTGTATGAGGCTACAGGTATCTGGAACAGTGTTTACCTATATCAGGCCGCAGGTAGTTGGAACAGTGTGTTTACCTAAATCAGGCTGCAGGTAGCTGGAACAGTGTGTGTGTTTACCTATATCAGGCTGCAGGTAGCTGGAACAGTGTGTTTACCTGTATGAGGCTACAGGTATCTGGAACAGTGTTTACCTGTATCAGGCCGCAGGTAGTTGGAACAGTGTGTTTACCTATATCAGGCTGCAGGTAGCTGGAACAGTGTGTGTGTTTACCTATATCAGGCTGCAGGTAGCTGGAACAGTGTGTGTGTTTACCTATATCAGGCTACAGGTAGCTGGAACAGTGTGTGTGTTTACCTATATCAGGCTGCAGGTAGCTGGAACAGTGTGTGTGTTTACCTATATCAGGCTACAGGTAGCTGGAACAGTGTGTGTGTTTACCTATATCAGGCTACAGGTAGCTGGAACAGTGTGTGTGTTTACCTATATCAGGCTACAGGTAGCTGGAACAGTGTGTGTTTACCTGTATATCAGGCTGCAGGTAGCTGGAACAGTGTGTGTGTTTACCTGTATCAGGCTACAGGTAGCTGGAACAGTGTGTGTGTTTACCTATATCAGGCTACAGGTAGCTGGAACAGTGTGTTTTACCTATATCAGGCTACAGGTAGCTGGAACAGTGTGTGTGTTTACCTATATCAGGCTGCAGGTAGCTGGAACAGTGTGTGTGTTTACCTATATCAGGCTACAGGTAGCTGGAACAGTGTGTTTACCTATATCAGGCTACAGGTAGCTGGAACAGTGTGTTTACCTATATCAGACTACAGGCAGACAGTGTGATAAACACATGCAGTTATTTTACCTGGAACAGTGTGTTTACTTTGTCTGTACCCAGGCTACAGTTGTATGCTGGAACAGTGTCCCAGGCTCTCTTCACATGGATTTACCTATATCAGGCTACAGGTATCTGGAACAGTGTGTTTACCTCAACCAACCAATCAACGTATCAGGCTGCAGGTAGCTGGAACAGTGTCTCAACCAATGTACCTAAATCAGGCTCAGGCAGGTAGCTGGAACAGTGTGTGTGTTTACCTATATCAGGCTACAGGTAGCTGGAACAGTGTGTGTGTTTACCTATATCAGGCTACAGGTAGCTGGAACAGTGTGTGTGTTTACCTATATCAGGCTACAGGTAGCTGGAACAGTGTGTGTGTTTACCTATATCAGGCTACAGGTAGCTGGAACAGTGTGTGTGTTTACCTATATCAGGCTGCAGGTAGCTGGAACAGTGTGTGTGTTTACCTATATCAGGCTACAGGTAGCTGGAACAGTGTGTTTACCTATATCAGGCTACAGGTAGCTGGAACAGTGTGTGTTTACCTATATCAGGCTACAGGTAGCTGGAACAGTGTGTGTGTTTACCTATATCAGGCTGCAGGTAGCTGGAACAGTGTGTTTACCTATATCAGGCTACAGGTAGCTGGAACAGTGTGTGTGTTTACCTATATCAGGCTACAGGTAGCTGGAACAGTGTGTGTTTTACCTATATCAGGCTACAGGTAGCTGGAACAGTGTGTTTACCTATATCAGGCTACAGGTAGCTGGAACAGTTTGTGTGTTTACCTGTATCAGGCTACAGGTAGCTGGAACAGTGTGTGTGTTTACCTATATCAGGCTGCAGGTAGCTGGAACAGTGTGTGTGTTTACCTATCAGGCTCAGGCTGGAAGTTTGTGTATTTAACTGTAGGTAGGTAGCTGGAACAGTGTGTGTGTTTACCTATATCAGGCTACAGGTAGCTGGAACAGTGTGTGTTTTACCTATATCAGGCTACAGGTAGCTGGAACAGTGTGTGTGTTTACCTATATCAGGCTGCAGGTAGCTGGAACAGTGTGTTTACCTAGGCTGTGGAACAGTGTGTTTACCTATATCAGGCTACAGGTAGCTGGAACAGTGTGTGTGTTTACCTATATCAGGCTACAGGTAGCTGGAACAGTGTGTGTGTTTACCTATATCAGACTAGGCTGGAACAGTGTGTACCTCTGGAAGGTAGCTGGAACAGTGTGTTTACCTATATCAGGCTACAGGTAGCTGGAACAGTTTGTGTGTTTACCTGTATCAGGCTGCAGGTAGCTGGAACAGTGTATGTTTTACCTGTATCAGGCTGCAGGTAGCTGGAACAGTGTGTGTGTTTACCTATATCAGGCTACAGGTAGCTGGAACAGTGTGTTTTACCTATATCAGGCTGCAGGTAGCTGGAACAGTGTGTGTGTTTACCTATATCAGGCTGCAGGTAGCTGGAACAGTGTGTTTACCTATATCAGGCTGCAGGTAGCTGGAACAGTGTTTACCTGTATCAGGCTGCAGGTAGCTGGAACAGTGTGTGTGTTTACCTATATCAGGCTACAGGTAGCTGGAACAGTGTGTGTGTTTACCTGTATCAGGCTACAGGTAGCTGGAACAGTGTGTGTGTTTACCTATATCAGGCTGCAGGTAGCTGGAACAGTGTGTGTGTTTACCTATATCAGGCTGCAGGTAGCTGGAACAGTTTGTGTGTTTAACTATAGTGTAGCTGGAACAGTGTACCTATATCAGGCTACAGGTAGCTGGAACAGTGTGTTTACCTATATCAGGCTGCAGGTAGCTGGAAGTTATTTACCTGGGAACAGTAGCTGGATTTGTGTTTACCTATATCAGGCTACAGGTAGCTGGAACAGTGTGTTTACCTATATCAGGCTACAGGTAGCTGGAACAGTGTGTGTGTTTACCTATATCAGGCTATAGCTGGAACAGTGTGTTTACCTATATCAGGCTACAGGTAGCTGGAACAGTGTGTTTACCTGTATCAGGCTGCAGGCTGACAGGTAGCTGGAACAGTGTGGATTTTACCCTGTATCAGGCTACAGGCTCTGGAACAGTGTCTTTGTCTTCTGTGTGTTACCTATAAGGGAGGGGAATTTGCTGAGTTGGAACAGTGTGTGTGTTTACAATCAATCAATATATCAGGCAATACAATCAACCTAACACATAGGTATCTGGAACAGTCAACCAACCTAATACATAGCAACAATATGTATTTACAACTATATCAGGATACAGGTAGCTGGAACAGTACATCAATCAATGTGTGTTATAACATACAATACCTATATCAGGCCAATGGAACAGTGTGTTTACCTCAACCAACTAATAAACAGTGTGTAATCAACCAATCAGGCTGAGGTAGCTGGAACAGTGTGTGTGTTTACCTATATCAGGCTGCAGGTAGCTGGAACAGTGTGTGTGTTTACCTATATCAGGCTGCAGGTAGCTGGAACAGTGTGTGTGTTTACCTATATCAGGCTACAGGTAGCTGGAACAGTGTGTGTGTTTACCTATATCAGGCTACAGGTAGCTGGAACAGTGTGTTTTTACCTATATCAGGCTACAGGTAGCTGGAACAGTGTGTGTTTACCTATATCAGGCTACAGGTAGCTGGAACAGTGTGTGTTTACCTATATCAGGCTGCAGGTAGCTGGAACAGTGTGTTTTTACCTATATCAGGCTACAGGTAGCTGGAACAGTGTGTGTTTTACCTATATCAGGCTGCAGGTAGCTGGAACAGTGTGTTTACCTATATCAGGCTACAGGTAGCTGGAACAGTGTGTGTGTTTACCTATATCAGGCTACAGGTAGCTGGAACAGTGTGTTTACCTGTATCAGGCTACAGGTAGCTGGAACAGTGTGTTTACCTATATCAGGCTACAGGTAGCTGGAACAGTTTGTGTGTTTACCTGTATCAGGCTGCAGGTAGCTGGAACAGTGTGTGTGTTTACCTATATCAGGCTACAGGTAGCTGGAACAGTGGAACAGTGTGTGTTTACCTATATCAGGCTACAGGTAGCTGGAACAGTGTGTTTTACCTATATCAGGCTACAGGTAGCTGGAACAGTGTGTGTGTTTACCTATATCAGGCTGCAGGTAGCTGGAACAGTGTGTGTGTTTACCTATATCAGGCTGCAGGTAGCTGGAACAGTGTGTGTGTTTACCTATATCAGGCTGCAGGTAGCTGGAACAGTGTGTTTACCTGTATCAGGCTACAGGTAGCTGGAACAGTGTGTGTGTTTACCTATATCAGGCTACAGGTAGCTGGAACAGTGTGTTTTTACCTATATCAGGCTACAGGTAGCTGGAACAGTGTGTTTACCTATATCAGGCTGCAGGTAGCTGGAACAGTGTGTGTGTTTACCTATATCAGGCTACAGGTAGCTGGAACAGTGTGTGTGTTTACCTATATCAGGCTGCAGGTAGCTGGAACAGTGTGTTTTACTATATCAGGCTACAGGTAGCTGGAACAGTTTGTGTGTTTACCTATATCAGGCTACAGGTAGCTGGAACAGTGTGTTTTACCTATATCAGGCTGCAGGTAGCTGGAACAGTGTGTGTGTTTACCTATATCAGGCTACAGGTAGCTGGAACAGTGTGTGTTTACCTATATCAGGCTGCAGGTAGCTGGAACAGTGTGTTTACCTATATCAGGCTACAGGTAGCTGGAACAGTTTGTGTGTTTACCTATATCAGGCTACAGGTAGCTGGAACAGTGTGTTGTTTTACCTATATCAGGCTGCAGGTAGCTGGAACAGTGTGTTTACCTATATCAGGCTACAGGTAGCTGGAACAGTGTGTGTGTTTACCTATATCAGGCTACAGGTAGCTGGAACAGTGTGTTTACCTATATCAGGCTACAGTGTAGCTGGAACAGTTGTTTACCTAGGTATACAGGCTACAGGTAGCTGGAACAGTGTGTTTACCTTATCAGGCTATAGGTAGCTGGAACAGGCTGCAGGTAGCTGGAACAGTGTGTGTGTTTACCTATATCAGGCTACAGGTAGCTGGAACAGTGTGTGTGTTTACCTATATCAGGCTACAGGTAGCTGGAACAGTGTGTGTTTACCTATATCAGGCTACAGGTAGCTGGAACAGTGTGTTTTTACCTATATCAGGCTGCAGGTAGCTGGAACAGTGTGTTTACCTATATCAGGCTACAGGTAGCTGGAACAGTGTGTGTTTTACCTATATCAGGCTACAGGTAGCTGGAACAGTGTGTGTGTTTACCTATATCAGGCTACAGGTAGCTGGAACAGTGTGTGTGTTTACCTATATCAGGCTACAGGTAGCTGGAACAGTGTGTGTTTTACCTATATCAGGCTGCAGGTAGCTGGAACAGTGTGTGTGTTTACCTATATCAGGCTACAGGTAGCTGGAACAGTGTGTGTGTTTACCTATATCAGGCTACAGGTAGCTGGAACAGTGTGTGTTTTACCTATATCAGGCTACAGGTAGCTGGAACAGTGTGTGTGTTTACCTATATCAGGCTGCAGGTAGCTGGAACAGTGTGTGTTTTACCTATATCAGGCTACAGGTAGCTGGAACAGTGTGTTTTTACCTATATCAGGCTACAGCTGGAGTTTGTAGTTGGAACTGGAACAGTGTGTGTGTTTACCTATATCAGGCTGCAGGTAGCTGGAACAGTGTGTGTGTTTACCTATATCAGGCTGCAGGTAGCTGGAACAGTGTGTGTTTTACCTGTATCAGGCTACAGGTAGCTGGAACAGTGTGTGTGTTTACCTATATCAGGCTACAGGTAGCTGGAACAGTGTGTTTACCTATATCAGGCTGCAGGTAGCTGGTGTTTTTAATATCAGGCTACAGTAGCTGGAACAGTGTGTTTACCTATATCAGGCTACAGGTAGCTGGAACAGTGTGTTTACCTATATCAGGCTACAGGTAGCTGGAACAGTGTGTTTTTTACCTATATCAGGCTACAGGTAGCTGGAACAGTGTGTTTACCTATATCAGGCTGCAGGTAGCTGGAACAGTGTGTGTGTTTACCTATATCAGGCTACAGGTAGCTGGAACAGTTTGTGTGTTTACCTGTATCAGGCTACAGGTAGCTGGAACAGTGTGTGTGTTTACCTATATCAGGCTACAGGTAGCTGGAACAGTGTGTGTGTTTACCTATATCAGGCTACAGGTAGCTGGAACAGTGTGTTTTTACCTATATCAGGCTACAGGTAGCTGGAACAGTGTGTGTTTTTACCTATATCAGGCTACAGGTAGCTGGAACAGTTTGTGTTTACCTGTATCAGGCTGCAGGTAGCTGGAACCTAGGCTGGTAGCTGGAACAGTGTGTGTTTTACCTATATCAGGCTACAGGTAGCTGGAACAGTGTGTTTTACCTATATCAGGCTACAGGTAGCTGGAACAGTGTGTTTTTACCTATATCAGGCTGCAGGTAGCTGGAACAGTGTGTGTGTTTACCTATACCAGGCTATAGCTGGAGGGCTACAGGTAGCTGGAACAGTGTGTGTTTTACCTATATCAGGCTACAGGTAGTTTAACTGGAACAGGTAGCTGGAACAGTGTGTTGTTTACCTATATCAGGCTGCAGGTAGCTGGAACAGTGTGTTTACCTATATCAGGCTCAGGTAGCTGGAACAGTGTGTGTTTACCTATATCAGGCTACAGGTAGCTGGAACAGTGTGTGTGTTTACCTATATCAGGCTACAGGTAGCTGGAACAGTGTGTGTGTTTACCTATATCAGGCTGCAGGTAGCTGGAACAGTGTGTTTTACCTATATCAGGCTACAGGTAGCTGGAACAGTGTGTGTTTTACCTATATCAGGCTACAGGTAGCTGGAACAGTGTGTGTTGTTTACCTATATCAGGCTACAGGTAGCTGGAACAGTGTGTGTGTTTACCTGTATCAGGCTACAGGTAGCTGGAACAGTGTGTTTTTACCTATATCAGGCTGCAGGTAGCTGGAACAGTGTGTGTTTTACCTATATCAGGCTACAGGTAGCTGGAACAGTGTGTGTTTTACCTATATCAGGCTACAGGTAGCTGGAACAGTGTGTTTACCTATATCAGGCTACAGTAGCTGGAACAGTTTACCTATATCAGGCTACAGGTAGCTGGAACAGTGTGTTTTTACCTATATCAGGCTACAGGTAGCTGGAACAGTGTGTTTACCTATATCAGGCTACAGGTAGCTGGAACAGTGTGTGTGTTTACCTATATCAGGCTACAGGTAGCTGGAACAGTGTGTGTGTTTACCTATATCAGGCTGCAGGTAGCTGGAACAGTGTGTGTGTTTACCTATATCAGGCTGCAGGTAGCTGGAACAGTGTGTGTGTTTACCTATATCAGGCTACAGGTAGCTGGAACAGTGTGTGTGTTTTACCTATATCAGGCTACAGGTAGCTGGAACAGTGTGTGTGTGTTTACCTATATCAGGCTGCAGGTAGCTGGAACAGTGTGTGTGTTTACCTATATCAGGCTGCAGGTAGCTGGAACAGTGTGTGTGTTTACCTATATCAGGCTACAGGTAGCTGGAACAGTGTGTTTTACCTATATCAGGCTACAGGTAGCTGGAACAGTGTGTTTACCTATATCAGGCTACAGGTAGCTGGAACAGTGTGTTTACCTATATCAGGCTGGAACAGGTAGCTGGAACAGTGTGTTTACCTATATCAGGCTGCAGGTAGCTGGAACAGTGTGTGTGTTTACCTATATCAGGCTGCAGGTAGCTGGAACAGTGTGTGTGTTTACCTATATCAGGCTACAGGTAGCTGGAACAGTTTATGTATTTAACTGTGTCAGGATACAGGTAGCTGGAACAGTGTGTGTGTTTACCTATATCAGGCTACAGGTAGCTGGAACAGTGTGTGTGTTTACCTATATCAGGCTACAGGTAGCTGGAACAGTGTGTGTGTTTACCTATATCAGGCTGCAGGTAGCTGGAACAGTGTGTGTGTTTACCTATATCAGGCTACAGGTAGCTGGAACAGTGTGTTTTTACCTATATCAGGCTGGAACAGTGTGTTTACCTATATCAGGCTGCAGGTAGCTGGAACAGTGTGTGTGTTTACCTATATCAGGCTACAGGTAGCTGGAACAGTGTGTTGTTTACCTATATCAGGCTGCAGGTAGCTGGAACAGTGTGTGTGTTTACCTATATCAGGCTACAGGTAGCTGGAACAGTGTGTGTGTTTACCTATATCAGGCTACAGGTAGCTGGAACAGTGTGTTGTTTACCTATATCAGGCTACAGGTAGCTGGAACAGTGTGTTTTACCTATATCAGGCTACAGGTAGCTGGAACAGTGGGTTTACCTATATCAGGCTACAGGTAGCTGGAACAGTGTGTGTGTTTACCTATATCAGGCTACAGGTAGCTGGAACAGTGTGTTTACCTATATCAGGCTGCAGGTAGCTGGAACAGTGTGTGTGTTTACCTATATCAGGCTACAGGTAGCTGGAACAGTGTGTGTGTTTACCTATATCAGGCTACAGGTAGCTGGAACAGTGTGTGTGTTTACCTATATCAGGCTACAGGTAGCTGGAACAGTGTGTGTGTTTACCTATATCAGGCTGCAGGTAGCTGGAACAGTGTGTGTCTTTACCTGTATGAGGCTACAGGTAGCTGGAACAGTGTGTGTGTTTACCTATATCAGGCTACAGGTAGCTGGAACAGTGTGTTGTTTACCTATATCAGGCTACAGGTAGCTGGAACAGTGTGTGTGTTTACCTATATCAGGCTGCAGGTAGCTGGAACAGTGTGTGTGTTTACCTATATCAGGCTACAGGTAGCTGGAACAGTGTGTTTTACCTATATCAGGCTACAGGTAGCTGGAACAGTGTGTTTACCTATATCAGGCTGCAGGTAGCTGGAACAGTGTGTGTGTTTACCTATATCAGGCTGCAGGTAGCTGGAACAGTGTGTTTTACCTATATCAGGCTACAGGTAGCTGGAACAGTGTGTTGTTTACCTATATCAGGCTGCAGGTAGCTGGAACAGTGTGTGTGTTTACCTATATCAGGCTACAGGTAGCTGGAACAGTGTGTGTGTTTACCTGTATCAGGCTACAGGTAGCTGGAACAGTGTGTTTTACCTATATCAGGCTGCAGGTAGCTGGAACAGTGTGTGTGTTTACCTATATCAGGCTGCAGGTAGCTGGAACAGTGTGTGTGTTTACCTATATCAGGCTACAGGTAGCTGGAACAGTGTGTTTACCTATATCAGGCTGCAGGTAGCTGGAACAGTGTGTTTAACTATATCAGGCTACATGTAGCTGGAAACAGTGTGTTTACCTATATCAGGCTACAGTTAGCTGTAACAGTGTGTTTACCTATATCAGGCTACAGGTAGCTGGAACAGTGTGTTTACCTATATCAGGCTGCAGGTAGCTGGAACAGTGTGTGTGTTTACCTATATCAGGCTGGAACAGTGTGTTTACCAGGTAGCTGGAACAGTGTGTGTGTTTACCTATATCAGGCTACAGGTAGCTGGAACAGTGTGTGTGTTTACCTGTATCAGGATACAGGTAGCTGGAACAGGCTACAGGTAGCTGGAACAGTTTGTGTGTTTACCTGTATCAGGCTACAGGTAGCTGGAACAGTGTGTGTGTTTACCTATATCAGGCTGCAGGTAGCTGGAACAGTGTGTGTGTTTACCTATATCAGGCTACAGGTAGCTGGAACAGTGGGTTTACCTATATCAGGCTGCAGGTAGCTGGAACAGTGGGTTTACCTATATCAGGCTACAGGTAGCTGGAACAGTGTGTGTGTTTACCTGTATCAGGCTACAGGTAGCTGGAACAGTGTGTGTTTACCTATATCAGGCTACAGGTAGCTGGAACAGTGTGTTTACCTATATCAGGCTACAGGTAGCTGGAACAGTTTGTGTGTTTACCTGTATCAGGCTGCAGGTAGCTGGAACAGTGTGTGTCTTTACCTGTATGAGGCTACAGGTAGCTGGAACAGTGTGTGTGTTTACCTATATCAGGCTACAGGTAGCTGGAACAGTGTGTGTGTTTACCTGTATTTACCTATATATCAGGCTGCAGGTAGCTGGAACTGTGACCTATATCAGGCTACAGGTAGCTGGAACAGTTTACCTATATCAGGCTACAGGTAGCTGGAACAGTGTGTGTGTTTACCTATATCAGGCTGCAGGTAGCTGGAACAGTGTGTGTGTTTACCTATATCAGGCTGCAGGTAGCTGGAACAGTGTGTTTACCTATATCAGGCTACAGGTAGCTGGAACAGTGTGTAGCTGGAACAGTGCAGGTAGCTGGAACAGTGTGTTTACCTGTATCAGGCTACAGGTAGCTGGAACAGTGTGTTTACCTATATCAGGCTACTACAGGTAGCTGGAACAGTTTGTGTGTTTACCTGTATCAGGCTGCAGGTAGCTGGAACAGTGTGTGTGTTTACCTATATCAGGCTACAGGTAGCTGGAACAGTATGTGTTTACCTATATCAGGCTACAGGTAGCTGGAACAGTGTGTTTACCTATATCAGGCTACAGATAGCTGGAACAGTGTGTTTACCTATATCAGGCTGCAGGTAGCTGGAACAGTGTGTGTGTTTACCTATATCAGGCTGCAGGTAGCTGGAACAGTGTGTTTACCTAGGCTGGATTTGGAACAGTGTGTTTTACCTATATCAGGCTACAGGTAGCTGGAACAGTGTGTTTACCTATATCAGGCTACAGGTAGCTGGAACAGTGTGTTTACCTATATCAGGCTACAGGTAGCTGGAACAGTGTGTTTACCTATATCTATCAGGCTACAGGTAGCTGGAACAGTTTGTTTGTTTACCTGTATCAGGCTACAGGTAGCTGGAACAGTGTGTTTACCTATATCAGGCTACAGGTAGCTGGAACGGTGTGTTTAACTATATCAGGCTACAGGTAGCTGGAACAGTGTGTTTACCTATATCAGGCTACAGGTAGCTGGAACAGTGTGTTTACCTATGGCTTAGCTGGAACTGTGTGTTTACCTATATCAGGCTACAGGTAGCTGGAACAGTTTGTGTGTTTACCTATATCAGGCTACAGGTAGCTGGAACAGTGTGTTTACCTATATCAGGCTACATGGTAGCTGGAACAGTTTGTGTGTTTACCTATATCAGACTGCAGGTAGCTGGAACAGTGTGTTTACCTATATCAGGCTACAGGTAGCTGGAACAGTTTGTGTGTTTACCTATATCAGGCTACAGGTAGCTGGAACAGTGTGTTTTTACCTATATCAGGCTGCAGGTAGCTGGAACAGTGTGTTTACCTATATCAGGCTACAGGTAGCTGGAACAGTGTGTTTACCTATATCAGGCTACAGGTAGCTGGAACAGTTTGTGTGTTTTTACCTGTATCAGGCTACAGGTAGCTGGAACAGTGTGTTTACCTATATCAGGCTGAGGTAGCTGGAACAGTTTGTGTGTTTACCTATATCAGACTGCAGGTAGCTGGAACAGTGTGTGTTTTACCTATATCAGGCTACAGGTAGCTGGAACAGTGTGTGTGTTTACCTATATCAGGCTGCAGGTAGCTGGAACAGTGTGTTTTACCTATATCAGGCTACAGGTAGCTGGAACAGTGTGTGTGTTTACCTATATCAGGCTGCAGGTAGCTGGAACAGTGTGTGTGTTTACCTATATCAGGCTACAGGTAGCTGGAACAGTGTGTTTTTACCTATATCAGGCTGCAGGTAGCTGGAACAGTGTGTTTTTACCTATATCAGGCTGCAGGTAGCTGGAACAGTGTGTTTACCTATATCAGGCTGCAGGTAGCTGGAACAGTGTGTGTGTTTACCTATATCAGGCTGCAGGTAGCTGGAACAGTGTGTGTGTTTACCTATATCAGGCTACAGGTAGCTGGAACAGTGTGTTTACCTATATCAGGCTACAGGTAGCTGGAACAGTTTGTGTATTTAACTGTATCAGGATACAGGTAGCTGGAACAGTGTGTGTGTTTACCTGTATCAGGCTACTGGTAGCTTGAACGGTGTGTTTACCTATATCAGGCTGCAGGTAGCTGGAACAGTGTGTGTGTTTACCTATATCCGGCTGCAGGTAGCTGGAACAGTGTGTGTTTACCTATATCAGGCTACAGGTAGCTGGAACAGTGTGTTTACCTATATCAGGCTACAGGTAGCTGGAACAGTGTGTTTACCTATATCAGGCTGCAGGTAGCTGGAACAGTGCGTGTGTTTACCTATATCAGGCTACAGGTAGCTGGAACAGTGTGTTTACCTATATCAGGCTGCAGGTAGCTGGAACAGTGTGTGTGTTTACCTATATCAGGCTACAGGTAGCTGGAACAGTGTGTGTGTTTACCTATATCAGGCTACAGGTAGCTGGAGCAGTGTGTTTACCTATATCAGGCTGCAGGTAGCTGGAACAGTGTGTTTAACTATATCAGGCTACATGTAGCTGGAACAGTGTGTTTACCTATATCAGGCTGGAACAGTGTTAGCTGGACAGTGTGTTTACCTATATCAGGCTACAGGTAGCTGGAACAGTGTGTGTTTACCTATATCAGGCTGCAGGTAGCTGGAACAGTGTGTGTGTTTACCTATATCAGGCTACAGGTAGCTGGAACAGTGTGTGTGTTTACCTATATCAGGCTACAGGTAGCTGGAACAGTGTGTGTGTTTACTGGAACAGGTAGCTGGAACAGTGTGTGTTTTACCTATATCAGGCTACAGGTAGCTGGAACAGTGTGTGTGTTTACAGGCTATATCAACAGGCTACAGGTAGCTGGAACAGTGTGTGTGTTTACCTGTATCAGGCTACAGGTAGCTGGAACAGTGTGTGTGTGTTTACCTATATCAGGCTGCAGGTAGCTGGAACGGTGTGTGTGTTTACCTGTATCAGGCTACAGGTAGCTGGAACAGTGTGTTTACCTATATCAGGCTACAGGTAGCTGGAACAGTGTGTTTACATATATCAGGCTGCAGGTAGCTGGAACAGTGTGTGTTTACCTATATCAGGCTGCAGGTAGCTGGAACAGTGTGTGTTTACCTATATCAGGCTACAGGTAGCTGGAACAGTGTGTTTACCTATATCAGGCTACAGGTAGCTGGAACAGTGTGTGTGTTTACCTATATCAGGCTACAGGTAGCTGGAACAGTGTGTGTGTTTACCTATATCAGGCTACAGGTAGCTGGAACAGTGTGTTTACCTATATCAGGCTGCAGGTAGCTGGAACAGTGTGTGTGTTTACCTATATCAGGCTACAGGTAGCTGGAACAGTGTGTGTGTTTACCTATATCAGGCTACAGGTAGCTGGAACAGTGTGTTTACCTATATCAGGCTGCAGGTAGCTGGAACAGTGTGTTTAACTATATCAGGCTACATGTAGCTGGAACAGTGTGTTTACCTATATCAGGCTACAGGTAGCTGTAACAGTGTGTTTACCTATATCAGGCTACAGGTAGCTGGAACAGTGTGTTTACCTATATCAGACTGCAGGTAGCTGGAACAGTGTGTGTGTTTACCTATATCAGGCTACAGGTAGCTGGAACGGTGTGTGTGTTTACCTATATCAGGCTACAGGTAGCTGGAACAGTGTGTGTGTTTACCTGTATCAGGCTACAGGTAGCTGGAACAGTGTGTTTACCTGTATGAGGCTACAGGTAGCTGGAACAGTTTGTGTGTTTACCTATATCAGGCTACAGGTAGCTGGAACAGTGTGTGTGTTTACCTATATCAGGCTGCAGGTAGCTGGAACAGTGTGTTTACCTATATCAGGCTACAGGTAGCTGGAACAGTGTGTGTGTTTACCTATATCAGGCTGCAGGTAGCTGGAACAGTGTGTTTACCTATATCAGGCTACAGGTAGCTGGAACAGTTTGTGTGTTTACCTGTATGAGGCTACAGGTAGCTGGAACAGTGTGTTTACCTGTATCAGGCTACAGGTAGCTGGAACAGTGTGTTTGTGTTTGGAACAGTTTGTGTGTTTACCTGTATCAGGCTGCAGGTAGCTGGAACAGTGTGTTTACCTGTTGAGGCTACAGGTAGCTGGAACAGTTTGTGTGTTTACCTATATCAGGCTGCAGGTAGCTGGAACAGTGTGTGTGTGTTTACCTATATCAGGCTGCAGGTAGCTGGAACAGTGTGTTTACCTATATCAGGCTACAGGTAGCTGTAACAGTGTGTTTACCTATATCAGGCTACAGGTAGCTGGAACAGTGTGTGTTTACCTATATCAGGCTGCAGGTAGCTGGAACAGTTTGTGTGTTTACCTGTATCAGGCTACAGGTAGCTGGAACAGTGTGTTTACCTATATCAGGCTACAGGTAGCTGGAACAGTGTGTGTTTACCTGTATCAGGCTGCAGGCTGGAACAGTGTGTGTGTTTACCTGTATCAGGCTGCAGGTAGCTGGAACAGTGTGTGTTGTTTACCTATATCAGGCTACAGGTAGCTGGAACAGTTTGTGTTTTACCTATATCAGGCTACAGGTAGCTGGAACAGTGTGTTTACCTATATCAGGCTACAGGTAGCTGGAACAGTGTGTGTTTACCTATATCAGGCTACAGGTAGCTGGAACAGTGTGTGTGTTTACCTATATCAGGCTGCAGGTAGCTGGAACAGTGTGTGTGTTACCTATATCAGGCTGCAGGTAGCTGGAACAGTGTGTTTTACCTATATCAGGCTGCAGGTAGCTGGAACAGTGTGTTTACCTATATCAGGCTACAGGTAGCTGGAACAGTGTGTTTACCTATATCAGGCTGCAGGTAGCTGGAACAGTGTGTGTGTTTACCTATATCAGGCTACAGGTAGCTGGAACAGTGTGTGTGTTTACCTATATCAGGCTACAGGTAGCTGGAACAGTGTGTTGTTTACCACTATATCAGGCTACAGGTAGCTGGAACAGTGTGTGTGTTTACCTATATCAGGCTACAGGTAGCTGGAACAGTGTGTTTTTACCTGTATCAGGCTACAGGTAGCTGGAACAGTGTGTGTGTTTAACCTATATCAGGCTACAGGTAGCTGGAACAGTTTGTGTGTTTACCTATATCAGGCTACAGGTAGCTGGAACAGTGTGTGTTTACCTATATCAGGCTACAGGTAGCTGGAACAGTGTGTTTACCTATATCAGGCTACAGGTAGCTGGAACAGTGTGTGTTTACCTGTATCAGGCTCAGGTAGCTGGAACAGTGTGTTTACCTATATCAGGCTACATGTAGCTGGAACAGTTTGTGTGTTTACCTATATCAGACTGCAGGTAGCTGGAACAGTGTGTTTACCTGTATCAGGCTACAGGTAGCTGGAACAGTGTGTTTTTAACTATATCAGGCTACAGGTAGCTGGAACAGTGTGTTTACCTATATAGGCTCAGGCTGGACAGGTAGCTGGAACAGTGTGTTTACCTATATCAGGCTACAGGTAGCTGGAACAGTGTGTTTACCTATACCAGGCTACAGGTAGCTGGAACAGTTTGTGTGTTTACCTGTATCAGGCTACAGGTAGCTGGAAAAGTGTGTTTACCTATATCAGGCTGAGGGTAGCTGGAACAGTTTGTGTGTTTACCTATATCAGACTGCAGGTAGCTGGAACAGTGTGTGTGTTTACCTATATCAGGCTACAGGTAGCTGGAACAGTGTGTGTGTTTACCTGTATTAGGCTGCAGGTAGCTGGAACAGTTTGTGTGTTTACCTATATCAGGCTACAGGATGCTGGAACGGTGTGTGTGTTTACCTATACCAGGCTGCAGGTAGCTGGAACAGTGTGTGTGTTTACCTATATCAGGCTACAGGTAGCTGGAACAGTGTGTTTACCTATATCAGGCTGCAGGTAGCTGGAACAGTGTGTTTACCTATATCAGGCTACAGGTAGCTGGAACAGTGTGTTTACCTATTTCAGACTGCAGGTAGCTGGAACAGTGTGTGTGTTTACCTATATCAGGCTGCAGGTAGCTGGAACAGTGTGTGTGTTTACCTATATCAGGCTACAGGTAGCTGGAACAGTGTGTTTACCTATATCAGGCTACAGGTAGCTGGAACAGTTTGTGTATTTAACTGTATCAGGATACAGGTAGCTGGAACAGTGTGTGTGTTTACCTGTATCAGGCTACTGGTAGCTTGAACGGTGTGTTTACCTATATCAGGCTGCAGGTAGCTGGAACAGTGTGTGTGTTTACCTATATCCGGCTGCAGGTAGCTGGAACAGTGTGTGTTTACCTATATCAGGTAGGTAGCTGGAACAGTGTGTGTTTACCTATATCAGGCTACAGGTAGCTGGAACAGTGTGTTTACCTATATCAGGCTACAGGTAGCTGGAACAGTGTGTTTACCTATATCAGGCTGCAGGTAGCTGGAACAGTGCGTGTGTTTACCTATATCAGGCTACAGGTAGCTGGAACAGTGTGTTTACCTATATCAGGCTGCAGGTAGCTGGAACAGTGTGTGTGTTTACCTATATCAGGCTACAGGTAGCTGGAACAGTGTGTGTGTTTACCTATATCAGGCTACAGGTAGCTGGAGCAGTGTGTTTACCTATATCAGGCTGCAGGTAGCTGGAACAGTGTGTTTAACTATATCAGGCTACATGTAGCTGGAACAGTGTGTTTACCTATATCAGGCTACAGGTAGCTGTAACAGTGTGTTTACAGGCTATAGCTGGAACAGTGTGTGTGTTTACCTACAGGAGGTAGCTGGAACAGTGTGTTTACCTATATCAGGCTGCAGGTAGCTGGAACAGTGTGTTTACCTATATCAGGCTGCAGGTAGCTGGAACAGTGTGTGTGTTTACCTATATCAGGCTACAGGTAGCTGGAACAGTGTGTGTGTTTACCTATATCAGGCTACAGGTAGCTGGAACAGTGTGTGTGTTTACCTATATCAGGCTACAGGTAGCTGGAACAGTGTGTGTGTTTACCTATATCAGGCTACAGGTAGCTGGAACAGTGTGTGTGTTTACCTATATCAGGCTACAGGTAGCTGGAACAGTTTGTGTGTTTACCTGTATCAGGCTACAGGTAGCTGGAACAGTGTGTGTGTGTTTACCTATATCAGGCTGCAGGTAGCTGGAACGGTGTGTGTGTTTACCTGTATCAGGCTACAGGTAGCTGGAACAGTGTGTTTACCTATATCAGGCTACAGGTAGCTGGAACAGTGTGTTTACATATATCAGGCTGCAGGTAGCTGGAACAGTGCGTGTGTTTACCTATATCAGGCTGCAGGTAGCTGGAACAGTGCGTGTGTTTACCTATATCAGGCTACAGGTAGCTGGAACAGTGTGTTTACCTATATCAGGCTGCAGGTAGCTGGAACAGTGTGTGTGTTTACCTATATCAGGCTACAGGTAGCTGGAACAGTGTGTGTGTTTACCTATATCAGGCTACAGGTAGCTGGAACAGTGTGTTTACCTATATCAGGCTGCAGGTAGCTGGAACAGTGTGTGTGTTTACCTATATCAGGCTACAGGTAGCTGGAACAGTGTGTGTGTTTACCTATATCAGGCTACAGGTAGCTGGAACAGTGTGTTTACCTATATCAGGCTGCAGGTAGCTGGAACAGTGTGTTTAACTATATCAGGCTACATGTAGCTGGAACAGTGTGTTTACCTATATCAGGCTACAGGTAGCTGTAACAGTGTGTTTACCTATATCAGGCTACAGGTAGCTGGAACAGTGTGTTTACCTATATCAGACTGCAGGTAGCTGGAACAGTGTGTGTGTTTACCTATATCAGGCTACAGGTAGCTGGAACGGTGTGTGTGTTTACCTATATCAGGCTACAGGTAGCTGGAACAGTGTGTGTGTTTACCTGTATCAGGCTACAGGTAGCTGGAACAGTGTGTTTACCTGTATGAGGCTACAGGTAGCTGGAACAGTTTGTGTGTTTACCTATATCAGGCTACAGGTAGCTGGAACAGTGTGTGTGTTTACCTATATCAGGCTGCAGGTAGCTGGAACAGTGTGTTTACCTATATCAGGCTACAGGTAGCTGGAACAGTGTGTGTGTTTACCTATATCAGGCTGCAGGTAGCTGGAACAGTGTGTTTACCTATATCAGGCTACAGGTAGCTGGAACAGTTTGTGTGTTTACCTGTATGAGGCTACAGGTAGCTGGAGCAGTGTGTTTACCTGTATCAGGCTACAGGTAGCTGGAACAGTGTGTTTGCCTATATGAGGCTACATGTAGCTGGAACAGTTTGTGTGTTTACCTGTATCAGGCTGCAGGTAGCTGGAACAGTGTGTTTACCTGTATGAGGCTACAGGTAGCTGGAACAGTTTGTGTGTTTACCTATATCAGGCTACAGGTAGCTGGAACAGTGTGTGTGTGTTTACCTATATCAGGCTGCAGGTAGCTGGAACAGTGTGTTTACCTATATCAGGCTAAAGGTAGCTGGAACAGTGTGTGTGTTTACCTATATCAGGCTGCAGGTAGCTGGAACAGTGAGTTTACCTATATCAGGCTACAGGTAGCTGGAACAGTTTGTGTGTTTACCTGTATGAGGCTACATGTAGCTGGAGCAGTGTGTTTACCTGTATCAGGCTACAGGTAGCTGGAACAGTGTGTTTACCTGTATGAGGCTAAACGTAGCTGGAACAGTTTGTGTGTTTACCTGTATCAGGCTGCAGGTAGCTGGAACGGTGTGTTTACCTATATCAGGCTACAGGTAGCTGGAACAGTATGTGTTTACCTATATCAGGCTACAGGTAGCTGGAACAGTGTGTTTACCTATATCAGGCTACAGGTAGCTGGAACAGTGTGTTTACCTATATCAGGATGCAGGTAGCTGGATCAGTGTGTGTGTTTACCTACATCAGGCTGCAGGTAGCTGGAACGGTGTGTGTGTTTACCTATATCAGGCTGCAGGTAGCTGGAACAGTGTGTTTACCCAGATCAGGCTACAGGTAGCTGTAACAGTGTGTTTACCTATATCAGGCTACAGGTAGCTGGAACAGTGTGTTTACCTATATCAGACTGCAGGTAGCTGGAACAGTGTGTGTGTTTACCTGTATCAGGCTACAGGTAGCTGGAACGGTGTGTGTGTTTACCTACATCAGGCTACAGGTAGCTGGAACAGTGTGTGTGTTTACCTACGTCAGGCTACAGGTAGCTGGAACAGTGTGTGTGTTTACCTATATCAGGCTGCAAGTAGCTGGAACAGTGTGTGTGTTTACCTGTATCAGGCTACAGGTAGCTGGAACAGTGTGTGTGTTTACCTATATCAGGCTGCAGGTAGCTGGAACAGTTTGTGTGTTTACCTATATCAGGCTACAGGTAGCTGGAACAGTTTGTGTGTTTACCTATATCAGGCTGCAGGTAGCTGGAACAGTGTGTTTACCTATATCAGGCTACAGGTAGCTGGAACAGTTTGTGTGTTTACCTGTATCAGGCTGCAGGTAGCTGGAACGGTGTGTTTACCTATATCAGGCTACAGGTAGCTGGAACAGTATGTGTTTACCTATATCAGGCTACATGTAGCTGGAACAGTGTGTTTACCTATATCAGGCTACAGGTAGCTGGAACAGTGTGTTTACCTATATCAGGATGCAGGTAGCTGGATCAGTGTGTGTGTTTACCTACATCAGGCTGCAGGTAGCTGGAACAGTGTGTTTACCTATATCAGACTGCAGGTAGCTGGAACAGTGTGTGTGTTTACCTGTATCAGGCTACAGGTAGCTGGAACGGTGTGTGTGTTTACCTATATCAGGCTACAGGTAGCTGGAACAGTGTGTGTGTTTACCTACATCAGGCTACAGGTAGCTGGAACAGTGTGTGTGTTTACCTATATCAGGCTGCAAGTAGCTGGAACAGTGTGTGTGTTTACCTGTATCAGGCTACAGGTAGCTGGAACAGTGTGTGTGTTTACCTATATCAGGCTGCAGGTAGCTGGAACAGTTTGTGTGTTTACCTATATCAGGCTACAGGTAGCTGGAACAGTTTGTGTGTTTACCTATATCAGGCTGCAGGTAGCTGGAACAGTGTGTTTACCTATATCAGGCTACAGGT
This sequence comes from Oncorhynchus nerka, assembly GCF_034236695.1. Classification (NCBI taxonomy): domain Eukaryota; kingdom Metazoa; phylum Chordata; class Actinopteri; order Salmoniformes; family Salmonidae; genus Oncorhynchus; species Oncorhynchus nerka. The sequence goes on along the minus strand of NW_027039788.1, from coordinate 37,097 downwards.
AGCTGGAACAGTTTGTGTGTTTACCTGTATGAGGCTACAGGTAGCTGGAGCAGTGTGTTTACCTGTATCAGGCTACAGGTAGCTGGAACAGTGTGTTTACCTGTATGAGGCTACATGTAGCTGGAACAGTTTGTGTGTTTACCTGTATCAGGCTGCAGGTAGCTGGAACGGTGTGTTTACCTATATCAGGCTACAGGTAGCTGGAACAGTATGTGTTTACCTATATCAGGCTACAGGTAGCTGGAACAGTGTGTTTACCTATATCAGGCTACAGGTAGCTGGAACAGTGTGGTTACCTATATCAGGCTGCAGGTATCTGGAACAGTGTGTGTGTTTACCTATATCAGGCTGCAGGTAGCTGGAACAGTGTGTGTGTTTACCTATATCAGGCTGCAGGTAGCTGGAACAGTGTGTTTACCTGTATCAGGCTACAGGTAGCTGGAACGGTGTGTTTAACTATATCAGGCTACAGGTAGCTGGAACAGTGTGTTTACCTATATCAGGCTACAGGTAGCTGTAACAGTGTGTTTACCTATATCAGGCTACAGGTAGCTGGAACAGTGTGTTTACCTATATCAGGCTACAGGTAGCTGTAACAGTGTGTTTACCTATATCAGGCTACAGGTAGCTGGAACAGTCTGTTTACCTATATCAGGCTACAGGTAGCTGGAACAGTTTGTTTGTTTACCTGTATCAGGCTACAGGTAGCTGGAACAGTGTGTTTACCTATATCAGGCTACAGGTAGCTGGAACGGTGTGTTTAACTATATCAGGCTACAGGTAGCTGGAACAGTGTGTTTACCTATATCAGGCTACAGGTAGCTGTAACAGTGTGTTTACCTATATCAGGCTACAGGTAGCTGGAACAGTGTGTTTACCTATATCAGGCTACAGGTAGCTGGAACAGTTTGTGTGTTTACCTGTATCAGGCTACAGGTAGCTGGAACAGTGTGTTTACCTATATCAGGCTACATGTAGCTGGAACAGTTTGTGTGTTTACCTATATCAGACTGCAGGTAGCTGGAACAGTGTGTTTACCTGTATCAGGCTACAGGTAGCTGGAACGGTGTGTTTAACTATATCAGGCTACAGGTAGCTGGAACAGTGTGTTTACCTATATCAGGCTACAGGTAGCTGTAACAGTGTGTTTACCTAAATCAGGCTACAGGTAGCTGGAACAGTGTGTTTACCTATACCAGGCTACAGGTAGCTGGAACAGTTTGTGTGTTTACCTGTATCAGGCTACAGGTAGCTGGAACAGTGTGTTTACCTATATCAGGCTGAGGGTAGCTGGAACAGTTTGTGTGTTTACCTATATCAGACTGCAGGTAGCTGGAACAGTGTGTGTGTTTACCTATATCAGGCTACAGGTAGCTGGAACAGTGTGTGTGTTTACCTGTATTAGGCTGCAGGTAGCTGGAACAGTTTGTGTGTTTACCTATATCAGGCTACAGGATGCTGGAACGGTGTGTGTGTTTACCTATACCAGGCTGCAGGTAGCTGGAACAGTGTGTGTGTTTACCTATATCAGGCTACAGGTAGCTGGAACAGTGTGTTTACCTATATCAGGCTGCAGGTAGCTGGAACAGTGTGTTTACCTAGATCAGGCTACAGGTAGCTGGAACAGTGTGTTTACCTATTTCAGACTGCAGGTAGCTGGAACAGTGTGTGTGTTTACCTATATCAGGCTGCAGGTAGCTGGAACAGTGTGTGTGTTTACCTATATCAGGCTACAGGTAGCTGGAACAGTGTGTTTACCTATATCAGGCTACAGGTAGCTGGAACAGTTTGTGTATTTAACTGTATCAGGATACAGGTAGCTGGAACAGTGTGTGTGTTTACCTGTATCAGGCTACAGGTAGCTTGAACGGTGTGTTTACCTATATCAGGCTGCAGGTAGCTGGAACAGTGTGTGTGTTTACCTATATCTGGCTGCAGGTAGCTGGAACAGTGTGTGTTTACCTGTATCAGGCTACAGGTAGCTGGAACAGTGTGTTTACCTATATCAGGCTGCAGGTAGCTGGAACAGTGTGTGTGTTTACCTGTATCAGGCTTCAGGTAGCTGGAACAGTGTGTGTTTACCTATATCAGACTGCAGGTAGCTGGAACAGTGTGTGTGTTTACCTGTATCAGGCTTCAGGTAGCTGGAACAGTGTGTGTTTACCTATATCAGACTGCAGGTAGCTGGAACAGTGTGTTTACCTATATCAGGCTACAGGTAGCTGGAACAGTGTGTTTACCTATATCAGGCTACAGGTAGCTGGAACAGTTTGTGTGTTTACCTGTATCAGGCTACAGGTAGCTGGAACAGAGCGTTTACCTATATCAGGCTACAGGTAGCTGGAACAGTTTATGTGTTTACCTATATCAGACTGCAGGTAGCTGGAACAGTGTGTGTGTGTTTACCTATATCAGGCTGCAGGTAGCTGGAACGGTGTGTGTGTTTACCTGTATCAGGCTACAGGTAGCTGGAACAGTGTGTTTACCTATATCAGGCTACAGGTAGCTGGAACAGTGTGTTTACCTATATCAGGCTACAGGTAGCTGGAACAGTGTGTTTACCTATATCAGGCTGCAGGTAGCTGGAACAGTGCGTGTGTTTACCTTGTGACGACCCTCCCACTCTGTCTGCCGTATTCTCTCTGTTATTTCCTTATTAGGATGCTGGTGGGCGGAGTTGGGAGGGTCGTCAGCTACATGGGAAACACCTGGGCCCGGTGTCTCCCAGGATAAATACACCACTACCCCATTCATGGAGGAGACTCTCTCCATGCAGGTACACCCTGATTGTGTTGTGGTTCTTGGTGGCCGTTTGTTTGTTTGTTTGCTTTGGCACCTTTCATCACCCTGCATTATCACATTCATGCATGCAAAACACTCACTTACACTACTGATTACTGATTACACACACCATGGTCTATTATACTTAGTTGCTTTAGGTAATAAATACATATTTTGCTACTCATTATCTCCACGTTGTCTCCCTTTGTTACGGGCTTTGAGCCGGTTCGTGACAACCTATATCAGGCTACAGGTAGCTGGAACAGTGTGTTTACCTATATCAGGCTGCAGGTAGCTGGAACAGTGTGTGTGTTTACCTATATCAGGCTACAGGTAGCTGGAACAGTGTGTGTGTTTACCTATATCAGGCTACAGGTAGCTGGAACAGTGTGTTTACCTATATCAGGCTGCAGGTAGCTGGAACAGTGTGTGTGTTTACCTATATCAGGCTACAGGTAGCTGGAACAGTGTGTGTGTTTACCTATATCAGGCTACAGGTAGCTGGAACAGTGTGTTTACCTATATCAGGCTGCAGGTAGCTGGAACAGTGTGTGTGTTTACCTATATCAGGCTACAGGTAGCTGGAACAGTGTGTTTACCTATATCAGGCTGCAGGTAGACAGACAGAGAGATAAACACATCAGATCTATTTTAACAACATGTCATATTGTGTGTGTCAGGGTGTGTCTGTGTCTTTGTCTGTACATGTGTTACTCAATGGAGGGGAATTTGCTGACGTTGTTGGAAACTCTGATGAGCATGCGAGCATCTTTCAGATGCTCCCCTCTCTTCACATGGATCTGAAATCAATCAATCAATATATCAAACAGTCAATACAATCAACCAACACATATATCAATACACCAACCAATACATCAACCAACCAATACAACAATCAATACACCAACCAACCAATACACCAACCAACCAATATATCAACCAACCAATACATCAATACACCAACCAACCAATACATCAATACACCAACCAACCAATATATCAACCAACCAATACATCAATACACCAACCAACCAATACATCAATACACCAACCAACCAATACATCAATCAATACACCAACCAACCAATACATCAATACACCAACCAACCAATATATCAACCAACCAATACATCAATACACCAACCAACCAATACATCAATACACCAACCAATACACCAACCAACCAATACATCAATACACCAACCAACCAATACATCAATACACCAACCAACCAATATATCAACCAACCAATACATAAATACACCAACCAAAACATCAACCAACCAATACACCAACCAACCAATACATCAATCAATACATCAACCAACCAATACATCAACCAACCAATACATCAATACACCAATACATTAACCAACCAATACACCAATACACAAACCAATCCATCAATACATCAACCAATACATTAACCAACCAATACATCAATATATCAACCAATACATCAACCAACCAATACATCAACCAACCAATACATTAACCAACCAATACACCAATACATCAACCAACCAATACATCAATACACCAACCAATACATCAACCAACCAATACATCAATACCTCAACCAACCAATACATCAACCAACCAATACATCAATACACCAACCAATACACCAACCAACCAATACATCAATACACCAACCAACCAATACATCAATACACCAACCAAAACATCAACCAACCAATACACCAACCAACCAATACATCAATCAATACATCAACCAACCAATACATCAATACACCAACCAATACATCAATACACCAACCAACACATCAACCAACCAATACATCAACCAACCAATACATCAATAAACCAATACATCAATAAACCAACCAATACATCAACCAACCAATACATCAATAAACCAACCAGTACATCAACCAACCAATACATGAACCAACCAATACATCAATAAACCAACCAGTACATCAACCAACCAATACATCAATAAACCAACCAGTACATCAACCAACCAATACATGAACCAACCAATACATCAATAAACCAACCAGTACATCAACCAACCAATACATCAACAAATACATGAATTAATAAATCAACCAACCAATACACCAATCAATACATCAACCAACCAATACATAAATAAACTAACCAATAAATCAACCAACTAGTACATCGATCAACCAATCAACACACCAACCAATACATTAATCAAGCAATCAACACATTAACCAACCAATACATCAACCAACCAAAACATCAATCAACCAACTATAAATCAACCAACCAATAAATCAACCAACTAGTACATCAATCAACCGATACATCAATCAACCAACCAATACATCAATACCTCAACCAACCAATACATCAATCAAACGATACATCAATCAACATATACATCAATCAACCAATACATCAATCAACCGATACATCAATCAACCAATACATCAATCAACCAATACATCAATCAACTGATACATCAGTCAACCAATACGTCAACCAACCAAAACATCAATCAACCAATTATAAATCAACCAACCATTAAATCAATCAACCAATACATTAATCAATACATCAACCAACCAATACACCAATACACAAACCAATACATCAACCAACCAATACATCAATACACCAACCAACCAATACATCAACCAACCAATACATCAATACACCAACCAATACGTCAACCAACCAATACATCAATCAACTGATACATCAGTCAACCAATACGTCAACCAACCAAAACATCAATCAACCAATTATAAATCAACCAAACATTAAATCAATCAACCAATACATTAATCAATACATCAACCAACCAATACACCAATACACAAACCAATACATCAACCAACCAATACATCAATACACCAACCAACCAATACATCAACCAACCAATACATCAATACACCAACCAATACGTCAACCAACCAATACATCAATACCTCAACCAACCAATACATCAACCAACCAATACATCAATACACCAACCAATACACCAACCAACCAATACATCAATACACCAACCAACCAATACATCAATACACCAACCAAAACATCAACCAACCAATACACCAACCAACCAATACATCAATCAATACATCAACCAACACATCAACCAACCAATACATCAATCAATACATCAACCAACCAATACATCAATACACCAACCAATACATCAATACACCAACCAACACATCAACCAACCAATACATCAACCAACCAATACATCAATAAACCAATACATCAATAAACCAACCAATACATCAACCAACCAATACATCAATAAACCAACCAGTACATCAACCAACCAATACATCAATAAACCAACCAGTACATCAACCAACCAATACATCAACCAACCAATACATCAATAAACCAACCAGTACATCAACCAACCAATACATCAACCAACCAATCCATCAATAACCCAACCAGTACATCAACCAACCAATACATCAACCAACCAATACATCAATAAACCAACGAGTACATCAACCAACCAATACATCAACCAACCAATACATCAATAAACCAACCAGTACATCAACCAACCAATACATCAATCAATACATCAACCAATCAATACATCAACCAACCAATACATCAATCAATACATCAACCAACCAATACATCAATCAATACATCAACCAACCAATACATCAACAAATACATGAATTAATAAATCAACCAACCAATACATAAATAAACTAACCAATAAATCAACCAACTAGTACATCGATCAACCAATCAACACACCAACCAATACATTAATCAAGCAACCAATAAATCAACCAACTAGTACATCAATCAACCGATACATCAATCAACCAACCAACACATCAACCAACCAAAACATCAATCAACCAACCAATAAATCAACCAACTAGTACATCAATCAAACGATACATCAATCAACATATACATCAATCAACCGATACATCAATCAACCAATACGTCAACCAACCAAAACATCAATCAACCAATTATAAATCAACCAACCATTAAATCAATCAACCAATACATTAATCAATACATCAACAAATACATAAATTAATTCATCAACAAACAAATACATCAATTAACCAATACATCAATCAGCTAATCCATCACTCAAACAATACATCAACCAATACATAAATTAATACATCAACCAACCAATACATCAATCAACACATCATAAAGCTAATTCATCACTCAAACAATACACCAAACAATACATCAATCAATACATCAATTAATAAATACATCAACCAATGAATCTGTCAATACATCAACCAATAGATCAACCAACCAATACATCAATCAACCAACCAATGCATCAACCAACAAATACATCAACCAATACATCAATCAACCAACCAATACATCAATCAATACATCAACCCTAAGGTCAAATAGTTTCTCTAGACACAGAGGTACCAGACAGGGCTGTCCTTTGTCCCCTCTCCTCTTTGCACTCGTTATGGAACCACTGGCCGAGGCCATCAGGGTAACGCCTGCTATACAGGGGCTGCTCATTGGTGATGTTCACCATAAAATAAGCTTGTATGCTGATGATGTCCTGATATTCATCTCTAGTCCCGAGACTTCAATTACATCTCTTATTAATATAATTGAATTATTCAGTGAATTCTCAGGCTACAAGATTAACCTAACTAAGTCAGAGGCTATGCCACTTGGTAGTCTGCACTCTGTACCTAATACTTCTCCCCCCTTCCCTTTTAAATGGTCTCCCTCAGGTTTCATGTATCTGGGTATATTTATAACTCCTAAATTCCAGCAAATGTACAAGGCCAACTTTGTTCCCTTGTTTGATACAATAAGACAGGATCTGGAGCGCTGGAACTCTCTCCCGATTTCTTGGTTGGGTAGAATATCCCTCTTGAAAATGAACGTTTTACCTAGACTACTTTACCCAATCCAAATGATCCCAGTATTGCTCTCCAATAAGGTAATACAGGATGTAAATGGATGGCTAAGTTCCTTTATATTATATAAATAATATATATATATATTAATATATTAATAATATAATAATATAATAATTATAATAATAATTATATTATAATTAATTATTATAATTATTATAATATTATATATAATAATATTAATATATATATATATTAATATATTAATAATATAATAATATAATAATTATAATAATAATTATATTATAATTAATTATTATAATTATAATAATATTATATATAATAATATTAATATATATATATATTATATATATTTATATTTTATCCTTTATTTTTTTCTCCTTTTATATGAGTAAACGCAAGCCAAGACTTAAGATGGCAATATTGCAGCTGTCAAGTTCTATGGGCGGCTTGGACCTGCCCAATATCAGGTTCTATCAATGGTGTGCCCACCTTTGTTATATTTCTGACTGGATCACAAATGATGACTCCTCTATTTGGTTAGACATTGAGACTTCTCTTTCAAAAATACCCCTTACAGGATCTTTTATTTTTCAGAAGTTTCAAGTCTGTAGAAGGTCACTGCAATAATCCCGTTACACTTAACACACTCAAAGTATGGAGGTCAGTTCAACGCTTCCTGGGAAGGTCCAAACGAACCTCTGCTCTTACCCCAATTCTTAACAACCCAGATTTCAGTCCAGGATTGCTGGATGCTGGCTTTAACCTATGGCTTAATAAGGGCATACGCAGGCTAAACGACTTATTTGCTGATAAGATTTTGTTGTCGTTTGAGCAGATGGTCGAGAAATATCGACTCCCAAAGCAGGACTTTTTCCGCTTCCTACAAGTAAGACGTTATATTCTGAAGAGCACCACCTTAATTGGTAACCCTGATGTGTCTGTCATTGAAAGAATGCTTTTTCTTCCCACAAAGGAAAATGTCTATAAGTCTGTTTTATGATACTTGAAGGTCCTTTTCTGCTGTCAACACACAGAGGGTGAAACAAGTGTGGGAGAAAGAATTGTCTGTTACTATTGACGAAGAGATGTGGGAGGACATTTGGAGATATGCAAAAACAATATATATATATATATGTAATCGTACTAGAGCAATCCAATTAAGAATAATACACAGATTGCATATATCCCCAAATCGCAGACATGCTTTTAGCCCCACTTCCTCTTCCCCTCAGTGTCTTAAATGCAAAACTGATACAGGCACCCTAACACATTGTTTATGGTCATGTACCAAAATACAAAAGATACTGCTCTGGTGTCCTGCAAGAAATTGAAAAGATCCTAGGGGTTGATCTAGAATTGGACCCAGTTTCTTTACTGTTAGGTCTCCCTAGGTAGGCATGCACCTAGTGGTTAGAGTGTTGGACTAATAACAGAAAGGTTGCAAGTTCAAATCCCCGAGCTGACAAGGTACAAATCTGTCGTTCTGTCCCTGAACAGGCAGTTAACCCACTGTTCCCCAGTAGGCCGTCATTGAAAATAAGAATTTGTTCTTAACTGACTTGCCTAGTTTAATAAAGGTCAAATAAATAAATAAAAATGTTACTTCTGTGGGTAAAAGGAGGCTTTACAACATCCTTACCTTCGCAGCGAGGAAAAAACATCCTTTTACAGTGGATTAGTGATAAGGTTCCTTCTATTAAAGATTGGCATAAGATACTATTTGAATGGGTGCCTCTGGAATATCTGACATGTACATTGCATTCTAAAACAGACCAGTTCTACAAAGTATGGGAACCTTATCTAAATGACCTAGAACCTGAGGTATCAGCTATTATGCTGCAAGGATTCTCTTAGAATGGCGGGGGATCTATTGTATTTCAGAACTACACGGTTACGTTCCATGTATGGGAACCTTATCTAAATGACCTAGAACCTGAGGTATCAGCTATTATGCTGCAAGGATTCTCTTAGAATGGCGGGGGATCTATTGCATTTCAGAACTACACGGTTACGTTCCATGTATGGGAACCTTATCTAAATGACCTAGAACCTGAGGTATCAGCTATTATGCTGCAAGGATTCTCTTAGAACGGCGGGGGATCTATTGTATTTCAGAACTACACGGTACGTTCCATGTATGGGAACCTTATCTAAATGACCTAGAACCTGAGGTATCAGCTATTATGCTGCAAGGATTCTCTTAGAACGGCGGGGGATCTATGTATTTCAGAACTACACGGTTACGTTCCATGTATGGGAACCTTATCTAAATGACCTAGAACCTGAGGTATCAGCTATTATGCTGCAAGGATTCTCTTAGAATGCAGCTTTGGGGATCTATTGTATTTCAGAACTACACGGTACGTTCCATGTATGGGAACCTTATCTAAATGACCTAGAACCTGAGGTATCAGCTATTATGCTGCAAGGATTCTCTTAGAACGGCGGGGGATCTATTGTATTTCAGAACTACACTGTAGTGGAACCTAAACCTCTCGGTTTAAACTGAGCTTTTTTCTTTCATTTCTGTTTGTAAGTTTGTTTAAAATGTATGTATTGAGGGACGCAACGATGGTGATGGAGGTGAGAGAAGCACCAGGCGGGAAGAGGAAAATGGTGTACGTATGTATGGGTGTGTGCGTACGCGTATATGTGTGTATATGCAGGAGTGTATGTATGTGTATGTATATATATATATATATACGCGTAGATATGTGTAAGTGGGGGCTGTTTTTCTTGTTGTTTGCTTTGTCTCTGTTGTTGTATCTCTTAATATGGGTGAAAATGGTGAAATTCCAATAAAAATACTGTTACAAAAAATCAATACATCAACCAACCAATCAATAATCCACTAACCCACCAATACATCAACCAACCAATCAATAATCCACTAACCCACCAATACATCAACCAACCAATCAATAATCCACTAACCCACCAATACATCAACCAACCAATCAATAATCCACTAACCCACCAATACATCAACCAACCAATCAATAATCACTAACCCACCAATACATCAACCAACCAATCAATAATCCACTAACCCACCAATACATCAACCAACCAATCAATAATCCACTAACCCACCAATACATCAACCAACCAATCAATAATCCACTAACCCACCAATACATCAACCAATCAATAATCCACTAACCCACCAATACATCAACCAACCAATCAATAATCCACTAACCCACCAATACATCAACCAACCAATCAATAATCCACTAACCCACCAATACATCAACCAACCAATCAATAATCCACTAACCCACCAATACATCAACCAACCAATCAATAATCCACTAACCCACCAATACATCAACCAACCAATCAATAATCCACTAACCCACCAATACATCAACCAACCAATCAATAATCCACTAACCCACCAATACATCAACCAACCAATCAATAATCCACTAACCCACCAATACATCAACCAACCAATCAATAATCCACTAACCCACCAATACATCAACCAACCAATCAATAATCCACTAACCCACCAATACATCAACCAACCAATCAATAATCCACTAACCCACCAATACATCAACCAACCAATCAATAATCAATAATCACTAACCCACCAATACATCAATCAATACATCAATCAATAAATCATCAAATACATCAACCAACCAATAAATCAACCAACCAATACATCAACCAACCAATCAATAATCCACTAACCCACCAATACATCAATCAATACATCAATCAATAAATCATCAAATACATCAACCAACCAATAAATCAACCAACCAATACATCAACCAACCAATCAATAATCCACTAACCCACCAATACATCAATCAATACATCAATCAATAAATCATCAAATACATCAACCAACCAATAAATCAACCAACCAATACATCAACCAACCAATCAATAATCCACTAACCCACCAATACATCAATCAATACATCAATCAATAAATCATCAAATACATCAACCAACCAATAAATCAACCAACCAATACATCAACCAACCAATCAATAATCCACTAACCCACCAATACATCAATCAATACATCAATCAATAAATCATCAAATACATCAACCAACCAATAAATCAACCAACCAATACATCAAACAACCAATCAATAATCCACTAACCCACCAATACATCAATCAATACATCAATCAATAAATCATCAAATACATCAACCAACCAATAAATCAACCAACCAATACATCAACCAACCAATCAATAATCCACTAACCCACCAATACATCAATCAATACATCAATCAATAAATCATCAAATACATCAACCAACCAATAAATCAACCAACCAATACATCAACCAACCAATCAATAATCCACTAACCCACCAATACATCAATCAATACATCAATCAATAAATCATCAAATACATCAACCAACCAATAAATCAACCAACCAATACATCAACCAACCAATCAATAATCCACTAACCCACCAATACATCAATCAATACATCAATCAATAAATCATCAAATACATCAACCAACCAATAAATCAACCAACCAATACATCAACCAACCAATCAATAATCCACTAACCCACCAATACATCAATCAATACATCAATCAATAAATCATCAAATACATCAACCAACCAATAAATCAACCAACCAATACATCAACCAACCAATCAATAATCCACCAATACATCAATCAATACATCAATCAATAAATCATCAAATACATCAACCAACCAATAAATCAACCAACCAATACATCAACCAACCAATCAATAATCCACTAACCCACCAATACATCAATCAATACATCAATCAATAAATCATCAAATACATCAACCAACCAATAAATCAACCAACCAATACATCAACCAATCAATACATCAATCAACCAATCAACACATCAACCAACCAATACAACAACCAACCAATATATCATCAACCAACCCAAAAATCAGTCAACCAATACATCAACCAACTAATACATCAGTCAACCAACCAATACATCAATCAACCAACCAATACGTCAACCAACCAATCAACACATCAACCAACTAATACATCAGTCAACCAGCCCAAAATCAGTCAACCAATACATCAACCAACTAATACATCAGTCAACCAACCAATACATCAACCAACCAATCAACACATCAACCAACTAATACATCAGTCAACCAGCCCAAAAATCAGTCAATACCAATACATCAACCAATCAATACATCCATCAACCAACACATCAATCAACCAACCAAAAAAAAATCAGTCAACCAATACATCAACCAACCAATCAACGTCATCAACCAATACATCAATCAACCAATCAACACATCAGTCAACCAATCAACACATCAACAAACCAATACATCCATTGTTTATAGACTTTATTTTTCTACTGTGTTATTGGCTTGTTTATTGTTTACTCCATGTGTAACTCTGTGTTATTGACTTGTTTATTGTTTACTCCATGTGTAACTCTGTGTTATTGACTTGTTTATTGTTTACTCCATGTGTAACTCTGTGTTATTGACTTGTTTATTGTTTACTCCATGTGTAACTGTGTTATTGGCTTGTTTATTGTTTACTCCATGTGTAACTCTTGTGTTATTGACTTGTTTATTGTTTACTCCATGTGTAACTGTGTTATTGACTTGTTTATTGTTTACTCCATGTGTAACTCTGTGTTATTGACTTGTTTATTGTTTACTCCATGTGTAACTCTGTGTTATTGACTTGTTTATTGTTTACTCCATGTGTAACTCTGTGTTGTCTGTTCACACTGCTATGCTTTATCTTGGCCAGGTCGTAGTTGCAAATGAGAACCTGTTCTCAACTAGCCTACCTGGTTAAATAAAGGTGTTCTCAACTGCCCGACCTGGTTAAATAAAGGTGTTCTCAACTAGCCTACCTGGTTAAATAAAGGTGTTCTCAACTGCCCGACCTGGTTAAATAAAGGTGTTCTCAACTAGCCTACCTGGTTAAATAAAGGTGTTCTCAACTAGCCTACCTGGTTAAATAAAGGTGTTCTCAACTAGCCTACCTGGTTAAATAAAGGTGTTCTCAACTAGCCTACCTGGTTAAATAAAGGTGTTCTCAACTGGCCTACCTGGTTAAATAAGGTGTTCTCAACTAGCCTACCTGGTTAAATAAAGGTGTTCTCAACTAGCCTACCTGGTTAAATAAAGGTGTTCTCAACTAGCCTACCTGGTTAAATAAAGGTGTTCTCAACTAGCCTACCTGGTTAAATAAAGGTGTTCTCAACTAGCCTACCTGGTTAAATAAAGGTGTTCTCAACTAGCCTACCTGGTTAAATAAAGGTGTTCTCAACTGGCCTACCTGGTTAAATAAAGGTGTTCTCAACTAGCCTACCTGGTTAAATAAAGGTGTTCTCAACTAGCCTACCTGGTTAAATAAAGGTGTTCTCAACTAGCCTACCTGGTTAAATAAAGGTGTTCTCAACTAGCCTACCTGGTTAAATAAAGGTGTTCTCAACTAGCCTACCTGGTTAAATAAAGGTGTTCTCAACTAGCCTACCTGGTTAAATAAAGGTGTTCTCAACTGGCCTACCTGGTTAAATAAAGGTGTTCTCAACTGCCCGACCTGGTTAAATAAAGGTGTTCTCAACTGGCCTACCTGGTTAAATAAAGGTGTTCTCAACTGGCCTACCTGGTTAAATAAAGGTGTTCTCAACTAGCCTACCTGGTTAAATAAAGGTGTTCTCAACTAGCCTACCTGGTTAAATAAAGGTGTTCTCAACTAGCCTACCTTGTTAAATAAAGGTGTTCTCAACTAGCCTACCTGGTTAAATATAGGTGTTCTCAACTAGCCTACCTGGTTAAATAAAGGTGTTCTCAACTAGCCTACATGGTTAAATAAAGGTGTTCTCAACTGGCCTACCTGGTTAAATAAAGGTGTTCTCAACTGGCCTACCTGGTTAAATAAAGGTGTTCTCAACTGCCCGACCTGGTTAAATAAAGGTGTTCTCAACTGGCCTACCTGGTTAAATAAAGGTGTTCTCAACTGGCCTACCTAGTTAAATAAAGGTGTTCTCAACTAGCCTACCTGGTTAAATAAAGGTGTTCTCAACTAGCCTACCTGGTTAAATAAAGGTGTTCTCAACTAGCCTACCTGGTTAAATAAAGGTGTTCTCAACTAGCCTACCTGGTTAAATAAAGGTGTTCTCAACTAGCCTACCTGGTTAAATAAAGGTGTTCTCAACTAGCCTACCTGGTTAAATAAAGGTGTTCTCAACTAGCCTACCTGGTTAAATAAAGGTGTTCACAACTAGCCTACCTGGTTAAATAAAGGTGTTCTCAACTAGCCTACCTGGTTAAATAAAGGTGTTCTCAACTAGCCTACCTGGTTAAATAAAGGTGTTCTCAACTAGCCTACCTGGTTAAATAAAGGTGTTCTCAACTAGCCTACCTGGTTAAATAAAGGTGTTCTCAACTAGCCTACCTGGTTAAATATAGGTGTTCTCAACTAGCCTACCTGGTTAAATAAAGGTGTTCTCAACTAGCCTACCTGGTTAAATAAAGGTGTTCTCAACTAGCCTACCTGGTTAAATAAAGGTGTTCTCAACTGGCCTACCTGGTTAAATAAGGTGTTCTCAACTAGCCTACCTGGTTAAATAAAGGTGTTCTCAACTAGCCTACCTGGTTAAATAAAGGTGTTCTCAACTAGCCTACCTGGTTAAATAAAGGTGTTCTCAACTAGCCTACCTGGTTAAATAAAGGTGTTCACAACTAGCCTACCTGGTTAAATAAAGGTGTTCTCAACTAGCCTACCTGGTTAAATAAAGGTGTTCTCAACTAGCCGACCTGGTTAAATAAAGGTGTTCTCAACTAGCCTACCTGGTTAAATAAAGGTGTTCTCAACTGGCCTACCTGGTTAAATAAAGGTGTTCTCAACTAGCCTACCTGGTTAAATAAATGTGTTCTCAACTGGCCTACCTGGTTAAATAAAGGTGTTCTCAACTAGCCTACCTGGTTAAATAAAGGTGTTCTCAACTAGCCTACCTGGTTAAATAAAGGTGTTCTCAACTAGCCTACCTGGTTAAATAAAGGTGTTCTCAACTGGCCTACCTGGTTAAATAAAGGTGTTCTCAACTAGCCTACCTGGTTAAATAAAGGTGTTCTCAACTAGCCTACCTGGTTAAATAAAGGTGTTCTCAACTAGCCTACCTGGTTAAATAAAGGTGTTCTCAACTAGCCTACCTGGTTAAATAAAGGTGTTCTCAACTAGCCTACCTGGTTAAATAAAGGTGTTCTCAAGTAGCCTACCTGGTTAAATAAAGGTGTTCTCAACTAACCAACCTGGTTAAATAAAACCAATTCTCAACTAGCCTACCTGGTTAAATAAAGGTGTTCTCAACTAGCCTACCTGGTTAAATAAAGGTGTTCTCAACTGGCCTACCTGGTTAAATAAAGGTGTTCTCAACTAGCCTACCTGGTTAAATAAAGGTGTTCTCAACTAGCCTACCTGGTTAAATAAAGGTGTTCTCAACTAGCCTACCTGGTTAAATAAAGGTGTTCTCAACTAGCCTACCTGGTTAAATAAGGTGTTCTCAACTAGCCTACCTGGTTAAATAAAGGTGTTCTCAACTAGCCAACCTGGTTAAATAAAGGTGTTCTCAACTAGCCTACCTGGTTAAATAAAGGTGTTCTCAACTAGCCTACCTGGTTAAATAAAGGTGTTCTCAACTAGCCTACCTGGTTAAATAAAGGTGTTCTCAACTGGCCTACCTGGTTAAATAAAACCAACTGTTCTCAACTAGCCTACCTGGTTAAATAAAGGTGTTCTCAACTAGCCTACCTGGTTAAATAAAGGTGTTCTCAACTAGCCTACCTGGTTAAATAAAGGTGTTCACAACTAGCCTACCTGGTTAAATAAAGGTGTTCTCAACTAGCCTACCTGGTTAAATAAAGGTGTTCTCAACTAGCCTACCTGGTTAAATAAAGGTGTTCTCAACTAGCCGACCTGGTTAAATAAAGGTGTTCTCAACTAGCCTACCTGGTTAAATAAAGGTGTTCTCAACTAGCCTACCTGGTTAAATAAAGGTGTTCTCAACTAGCCTACCTGGTTAAATAAAGGTGTTCTCAACTGGCCTACCTGGTTAAATAAAGGTGTTCTCAACTGGCCTACCTGTTTAAATAAAGGTGTTCTCAACTAGCCTACCTGGTTAAATAAAGGTGTTCTCAACTGGCCTACCTGGTTAAATAAAGGTGTTCTCAACTGGCCTACCTGGTTAAATAAAGGTGTTCTCAACTAGCCTACCTGGTTAAATAAAGGTGTTCTCAACTAGCCTACCTGGTTAAATAAAGGTGTTCTCAACTAGCCTACCTGGTTAAATAAAGGTGTTCACAACTAGCCTACCTGGTTAAATAAAGGTGTTCTCAACTAGCCTACCTGGTTAAATAAAGGTGTTCTCAACTAGCCTACCTGGTTAAATAAAGGTGTTCTCAACTAGCCGACCTGGTTAAATAAAGGTGTTCTCAACTAGCCTACCTGGTTAAATAAAGGTGTTCTCAACTAGCCTACCTGGTTAAATAAAGGTGTTCTCAACTAGCCTACCTGGTTAAATAAAGGTGTTCTCAACTGGCCTACCTGGTTAAATAAAGGTGTTCTCAACTGGCCTACCTGGTTAAATAAAGGTGTTCTCAACTAGCCTACCTGGTTAAATAAAGGTGTTCTCAACTGGCCTACCTGGTTAAATAAAGGTGTTCTCAACTAGCCTACCTGGTTAAATAAAGGTGTTCTCAACTAGCCTACCTGGTTAAATAAAGGTGTTCTCAACTAGCCTACCTGGTTAAATAAAGGTGTTCTCAACTAGCCTACCTGGTTAAATAAAGGTGTTCTCAACTAGCCTACCTGGTTAAATAAAGGTGTTCTCAACTAGCCTACCTGGTTAAATAAAGGTGTTCTCAACTAGCCTACCTGGTTAAATAAAGGTGTTCTCAACTAGCCTACCTGGTTAAATAAAGGTGTTCTCAACTAGCCTACCTGGTTAAATAAAGGTGTTCTCAACTAGCCTACCTGGTTAAATAAAGGTGTTCTCAACTAGCCTACCTGGTTAAATAAAGGTGTTCTCAACTAGCCTACCTGGTTAAATAAAGGTGTTCACAACTAGCCTACCTGGTTAAATAAAGGTGAAATAAAAATAATATGTTGTTGTTTATATAAGATGTGTGTATAGGAGTGTTTTGCGTGTGTACGTGTGTGTATTTACAGTACCAGTCTAAAGTTTGGACACACTTACTCATTCCAGGGTTTTTATTTATTTTTACTATTTTCTACATTGTAGAATAATAGTGAAGACATCAAAGCTATGAAATAACACATATGGAATCATGTAGTAACCAAAAAAAAGTGTTAAACAATTCAAGAAATTGTCTCTAGTGTAGTCTAGGGGTAGGTCTCATTAGTCTCTAGTGTAGTCTAGGGGTAAGTCTCAATAGTCTGGTTTAGTCTAGGGGTGAGTCTCAGTAGTCTCTAGTGTAGTCTAGGGGTGAGTCTCAGTAGTCTCTAGTGTAGTCTAGGGGTGAGTCTCAGTAGTCTCTAGTGTAGTCTAGGGGTAAGTCTCAATAGTCTGGTTTAGTCTTGGGGTGAGTCCCAATAGTCTCTAGTGTAGTCTAGGGGTGAGTCTCATTAGTCTAGTGTAGTCTAGGAGTGAGTCTCTATAGTCTCTAGTGTAGTCTTGGGGTGAGTCCCAATAGTCTCTAGTGTAGTCTAGGGGTAGGTCTCATTAGTCTCTAGTGTAGTCTAGGGGTAAGTCTCAATAGTCTGGTTTAGTCTAGGGGTGAGTCTCAGTAGTCTCTAGTGTAGTCTAGGGGTGAGTCTCAGTAGTCTCTAGTGTAGTCTAGGGGTAAGTCTCAATAGTCTGGTTTAGTCTTGGGGTGAGTCCCAATAGTCTCTAGTGTAGTCTAGGGGTGAGTCTCATTAGTCTAGTGTAGTCTAGGGGTGAGTCTCATTAGTCTCTAGTGTAGTCTTGGGGTGAGTCCCAATAGTCTCTAGTGTAGTCTAGGGGTAGGTCTCATTAGTCTCTAGTGTAGTCTTGGGGTGAGTCCCAATAGTCTCTAGTGTAGTCTAGGGGTGAGTCTCATTAGTCTAGTGTAGTCTAGGAGTGAGTCCCAATAGTCTCTAGTGTAGTCTAGGGGTGAGTCTCATTAGTCTAGTGTAGTCTTGGGGTGAGTCCCAATAGTCTCTAGTGTAGTCTAGGGGTAGGTCTCATTAGTCTCTAGTGTAGTCTTGGGGTGAGTCCCAATAGTCTCTAGTGTAGTCTAGGGGTGAGTCTCATTAGTCTAGTGTAGTCTAGGAGTGAGTCTATAGTCTCTAGTGTAGTCTAGGGGTGAGTCTCATTAGTCTAGGGGTGAGTCTCATTAGTCTAGGGGTGAGTCTCAATAGTTTAGGGGTGAGTCTCATTAGTCTCTAGTCTAGGGGTGAGTCTCATTAGTCTGGTTTAGTCTAGGGGTGAGTCTCATTAGTCTGGTTTAGTCTAGGGGTGAGTCTCATTAGTCTGGTTTAGTCTAGGGGTGAGTCTCATTAGTCTGGTTTAGTCTAGGGGTGAGTCTCATTAGTCTGGTTTAGTCTAGGGGTGAGTCTCATTAGTCTCTAGTCTAGTCTAGGGGTGAGTCTCAATAGACTAGCTTGGTCTCCTAGTGGTGCATCTCAATAGTCTGGTCTCCTAGTCTAGTTCTGTCTCCTTTGACTGGTACTGTACACATACACCACTAATCATTTTAACTAACCATACCTTACCCATGCAGATGAACCATAAACAGAGAGAAAGAAAACACGTCACAACCACAATACCGTAAATACAGTCGTCATTTATCAGTGAAAATCTTTACAACAAAAACCCAGAACTGTTCTGCCGTTCACCGATCCATCCGCTGGTCTCGACGGTTCAGACCAGAAAGGTTTCCCGTCTACGATGAGCAGTAGAAAGCAACAGCATCTTTATTTACTACAAGGTACATATTTACATGACTGACACACACACACACACACACACACACACACACACACACACACCTTTCTAAATCCACAGCGCTAACAAGATATAGTAAAGTCCCAAAGCGGACCCTATTCCCTATTTAGTGCACTACTTTATACCCAGGGCCCTATGGGACTCTGGTCAAAAGAAGTGCACTACTTTATACCCAGGGCCCTATGGGACTCTGGTCAAAAGAAGTGCACTACTTTATACCCAGGGCCCTATGGGACTCTGGTCAAAAGTAGTGCACTACTTTATACCCAGGGCCCTATGGGACTCTGGTCAAAAGTAGTGCACTACTTTATACCCAGGGCCCTATGGGACTCTGGTCAAAAGTAGTGCACTACTTTATACCCAGGGCCCTATGGGACTCTGGTCAAAAGAAGTGCACTACTTTATACCCAGGGCCCTATGGGACTCTGGTCAAAAGTAGTGCACTACTTTATACCTAGGGCCCTATGGGACTCTGGTCTAAAGTAGTGCACTATATAGGGAATAGGGTCCCCTTTGGGATGCACATCCTAAGTTTAAAGGGGTCAAGAAGAGAGCCAGGGTTCTGTCTCCGGTCGCCACGGTGATAAGACCAGGTAGGTGGTGGTCAAACCGTTTAGGGTTTGTTCTTCAGAACGTCAGAGAAGAGGTGTTGTACAGTTCGCTTTTTGTTGTCTGAGAGGTTAGGGTCACTTCCTGGCTTTGCCCTTGCCTTTGCCCTTTCCCTTCCCAGAATCCCGGCTGTTGTCTTCTCCTTCTTGGGCTCCTTGGAGGGTTTGGCCTTCTTCAACTGTGGAGGGGAGAGTGGAGGGAGAAACAGGGGAGAGGAGAAACAGAGAGGGAGGGGGAGGAGAAACAGGGAGGAAAGGGAAGGGAGGAGAAACAGGGGAGGAGAGGGGAGAGAGGGGAGGAAGAAATGGGGGAGAGGAGGAAGAAATGGGGGAGATGGGAGGGAGAAATGGGGGAGATAGGAGAGGGAGAAATGGGGGAGATAGGAGGGAGGAGAGGATGAGAAAGAGAGAAAAGTAAAGTTATTACCCGATTTCAAAAATCACCAGCGCTATATTCAGGCCAAGGAATGGATTGTCCATCTTTCTGAACGAGAATGTGTGCATACACACAGGTTTGTGTGTGTGTGTGTGTGTGTGTGTGTGTGTACACACTATACAGTATGTACATGTAACTGCCAAAATAAAGGAAACTCCAACAATGTAAACACCAAGATAAAGGAAACCCCAAGATAAAGGAAACCCCAAGATAAAGGAAACCCCAACATAAAGGAAACCCCAAGATAAAGGAAACCCCAAGATAAAGGAAACACCAAGATGAAGGAAACACCAACATAATGTAAACACCAAGATAAAGGAAACCCCAAACGTAATGTAAACACCAAGATAAAGGAAACCCCCAACGTATAGTGTGTTAATAAGGTGTTGGGTCACCAGCAGCCAGAACAGCTTCAATGCACCTCGACATGGATTCTACAAGGGTCTGGAACTCTACTGGAGGGACGTGACCTCGTTCTTCCACCAGAAGGGTCTGGAACTCTACTGGAGGGATGTGACCTCGTTCTTCCACCAGAAGGGTCTGGAACTCTACTGGAGGGATGTGACCTCGTTCTTCCACCAGAAGGGTCTGGAACTCTACTGGAGGGACGTTTTTGGTGAAGACGCCACCTCAGGCTCAGCTCCAGAATCTCCCAGAAGTATTCAGTTGGGTGGAGATCTGGTGACTGGCCAGGGCCCCCGGTTTACACCTTCCTCAAACACCATTCAGAGACCACTGGTGTCCTGTGGGATGGGGGGGGGGTAGGGGAGGTTGTTATCCTGGAAGAGACCACTGGTGTCCTGTGGGAGGGGGGGGTTGTTATCCTGGAAGAGACCACTGGTGTCCTGTGGGATGGGGGGTGTTATCCTGGAAGAGACCACTGGTGTCCTGTGGGATGGGGGTTGTTATCCTGGAAGAGACCACTGGTGTCCTGTGGGATGGGGGTGTTATCCTGGAAGAGACCACTAGTGTCCTGTGGGATGGGGTGTGTTATCCTGGAAGAGACCACTGATGTCCTGTGGGATGGGGGGGGGCGTTGTTATCATGGAAGAGACCACTGGTGTCCTGTGGGATGGGGGTGTTATCCTGGAAGAGACCACTGGTGTCCTGTGGGATGGGGGTGTTATCCTGGAAGAGACCACTGGTGTCCTGTGGGATGGGGGTTGTTATCCTGGAAGAGACCACTGGTGTCCTGTGGGATGGGGGGTGTTATCCTGGAAGAGACCACTAGTGTCCTGTGGGATGGGGTGTGTTATCCTGGAAGAGACCACTGATGTCCTGTGGGATGGGGGCGTTGTTATCATGGAAGAGACCACTGGTGTCCTGTGGGATGGGGGTGTTATCCTGGAAGAGACCACTGGTGTCCTGTGGGATGGGGGGTGTTATCCTGGAAGAGACCACTGGTGTCCTGTGGGATGGGGGGTGTTATCCTGGAAGAGACCACTGGTGTCCTGTGGGATGGGGGGTGTTATCCTGGAAGAGACCACTGGTGTCCTGTGGGATGGGGGGTGTTATCCTGGAAGAGACCACTGGTGTCCTGTGGGATGGGGGTGTTATCCTGGAAGAGACCACTGGTGTCCTGTGGGATGGGGGTGTTATCCTGGAAGAGACCACTGGTGTCCTGTGGGATAGGGGGTGTTATCCTGGAAGAGACCACTGGTGTCCTGTGGGATGGGGGGTGTTATCCTGGAAGAGACCACTGGTGTCCTGTGGGATAGGGGGTCCTGAAATGATTCCCTATAGGTTGAAGATGATCACTCAGAATGGCTGGGTATTTCCTGGCGTTTTCCTTGCCCTCTAAAAGGCTTGAAGTGGACTTAAACCACGCCAGCAAAACGCACCCGCATCGTCACAGAGCTGCCAGAACCAACGTATGTTCTTATCGAGAGAACATCCCCGGTCATCTCTTAGCCAAGCTGACATCCCTACTGCCTCTGATCTGGTGGACTCACTAAACAGAGAACATCCCCGGTCATCTCTTAGCCAAGCTGACATCCCTACTGCCTCTGATCTGGTGGACTCACTAAACAGAGAACATCCCCGGTCATCTCTTAGCCAAGCTGACATCCCTACTGCCTCTGATCTGGTGGACTCACTAAACAGAGAACATCCCCGGTCATCTCTACTGCCTCTGATCTGGTGGACTCACTAAACAGAGAACATCCCCGGTCATCTCTTAGCCAAGCTGACATCCCTACTGCCTCTGATCTGGTGGACTCACTAAACAGAGAACATCCCGGTCATCTCTTAGCCAAGCTGACATCCCTACTGCCTCTGATCTGGAGGACTCACTAAACAAAGAACGTCCCTGGTCTTCCCTACTGCCTCTGATCTGGAGGACTCACTAAACAGAGAACATCCCTGGTCATCCCTACTGACTCTGATCTGGAGGACTCACTAAACAGAGAACATCCCGGTCATCTCTTAGCCAAGCTGACATCCCTACTGCCTCTGATCTGGTGGACTCACTAAACAGAGAACATCCCTGGTCATCCCTACTGCCTCTGATCTGGTGGACTCACTAAACAGAGAACATCCCGGTCATCTCTTAGCCAAGCTGACATCCCTACTGCCTCTGATCTGGTGGACTCACTAAACAGAGAACATCCCCGGTCATCTCCCAAGCTGACATCCCTACTGCCTCTGATCTGGAGGACTCACTAAACAGAGAACATCCCTGGTCATCCCTACTGCCTCTGATCTGGAGGACTCACTAAACAGAGAACATCCTGGTCATCCCTACTGCCTCTGATCTGGAGGACTCACTAAACAGAGAACATCCCGGTCATCTCTTAGCCAAGCTGACATCCCTACTGCCTCTGATCTGGAGGACTCACTAAACAGAGAACATCCCTGGTCATCCCTGCCTCTGATCTGGAGGACTCACTAAACAGAGAACAATTCTGGTCATCCCTACTGCCTCTGATCTGGAGGACTCACTAAACAGAGAACATCCCTGGAGGACTCACTAAACAGAGAACATCCCTACTGCCTCTGATCTGGAGGACTCACTAAACAGAGAACATCCCTGGTCATCCCTACTGCCTCTGATCTGGAGGACTCACTAAACAGAGAACATCCTGACATCCCTACTGCCTCTGATCTGGTGGACTCACTAAACAGAGAACATCCCTGGTCATCCCTACTGCCTCTGATCTGGAGGACTCACTAAACAGAGAACATCCCCGGTCATCTCTTAGCCAAGCTGACATCCCTACTGCCTCTGATCTGGTGGACTCACTAAACAGAGAACATCCCTGGTCATCCCTACTGCCTCTGATCTGGAGGACTCACTAAACAGAGAACATCCCTGGTCATCCCTACTGCCTCTGATCTGGAGGACTCACTAAACAGAGAACATCCCCGGTCATCTCTTAGCCAAGCTGACATCCCTACTGCCTCTGATCTGGTGGACTCACTAAACAGAGAACATCCCGGTCATCCCTACTGCCTCTGATCTGGAGGACTCACTAAACAGAGAACATCCCTGGTCATCCCTACTGCCTCTGATCTGGAGGACTCACTAAACAGAGAACATCCCCGGTCATCTCTTAGCCAAGCTGACATCCCTACTGCCTCTGATCTGGTGGACTCACTAAACAGAGAACATCCCCGGTCATCTCTTAGCCAAGCTGACATCCCTACTGCCTCTGATCGGGGGGCTAGGGTCAGTTTGTTATATCTGGAGTACTTCTCCTGTCTTATTCGATGTCCTGTGTGAATTTAAGTGTGCTCTCTCTAATTCTCTCTTTCTTTCTCTCTCTCTCTCTCGGAGGACCTGAGCCCTAGGACCATGCCTCAGGACTACCTGACAGGATGACTCCTTGCTGTCCCCAGTCCACCTGGCCGTGCTGCTGCTCCAGTTTCAACTGTTCTGCCTTATTATTATTGGACCATGCTGGTCATTTATGAACATTTGAACATCTTGGCCATGTTCTGTTATAATCCCCACCCGGCACAGCCAGAAGAGGACTGGCCACTCCTCATAGCCTGGTTCCTCTCTAGGTTTCTTCCTAGGTTCTGGCCTTTCTAGGGAGTTTTTCCTAGTCACCGTGCTTCTACACCTGCATTACTTGCTGTTTGGGGTTTTAGGCTGGGTTTCTGTACAGCACTTTGAGATATCAGCTGATGTACGAAGGGCTATATAAATACATTTGATTTGAAATGCTAGTGGCCGTGACTGAAGGCAAAGAAACGAGAATCGTCTATGGGGGTGTGGTTTGATGTGTGTGTGTCTTTGTTCGTCCAATCACAACAAACAAGGGATAACATGAAGTAGAGAGGAAGGGGTGAATAGAAAGTCAAGCCAGCCCTGACCTTGTGTTTAGCCAAGCTGAGAGCAGCTAGCTAGCATAGCTTGGTCCTGACCTTGTGTTTAGCCAAGCTGACAGCAGCTAGCTAGCATAGCTTGTCCCTGACCTTGTGTTTAGCCAAGCTGACAGCAGCTAGCTAGCATAGCTTGTCCCTGACCTTGTGTTTAGCCAAGCTGATAGCAGCTAGCTAGCATAGCTTGTCCCTGACCTTGTGTTTAGCCAAGCTGACAGCAGCTAGCTAGCATAGCTTGTCCCTGACCTTGTGTTTAGCCAAGCTGACAGCAGCTAGCTAGCATAGCTTGTCCCTGACCTTGTGTTTAGCCAAGCTGACAGCAGCTAGCTAGCATAGCTTGTCCCTGACCTTGTGTTTAGCCAAGCTGACAGCAGCTAGCTAGCATAGCTTGTCCCTGACCTTGTGTTTAGCCAAGCTGACAGCAGCTAGCTAGCATAGCTTGTCCCTGACCTTGTGTTTAGCCAAGCTGACAGCAGCTAGCTAGCATAGCTTGTCCCTGACCTTGTGTTTAGCCAAGCTGACAGCAGCTAGCTAGCATAGCTTGTCCCTGACCTTGTGTTTAGCCAAGCTGACAGCAGCTAGCTAGCATAGCTTGTCCCTGACCTTGTGTTTAGCCAAGCTGACAGCAGCTAGCTAGCATAGCTTGTCCCTGACCTTGTGTTTAGCCAAGCTGACAGCAGCTAGCTAGCATAGCTTGTCCCTGACCTTGTGTTTAGCCAAGCTGACAGCAGCTAGCTAGCATAGCTTGTCCCTGACCTTGTGTTTAGCCAAGCTGACAGCAGCTAGCTAGCATACCTTGGCCCTGACCTTTTGTTAAACTATGCTAGCATAGCATGCAAAGCAAACCCGCCCAGTCTTTTCCCCAGACAACACAGTGCTAATCTAAACAAGTCAAGTCACTAATCAAGTCTCTGCTAGGTAAAGCCCCGCCCTATCTCAGCTCGCTGGTCACCATAGCAGCACACACCCGTAGCACGCGCTCAAACAGGTATATCTCACTGGTCACTCCCCAAAGCCAACTTCCTCCTTTGTTCGCCTTTCCTTCCAGTTCTCTGCTGCCACTGACTGGAACGAACTGCAAAAATCACTGAAGCCGGAGACTCAGATCTCCCTCACCAGCTGTCAAGAGCAGCTCACAGATCACTGCATAGCTTGGCCCCGACCTTGTCACTGTATACAGCCCATCTAGCTATCTATCTATCTCTCATCCCCATCTTGTTATTTAATTTAATTGCTATATTGTAATTACTTCGCCACCATGGCCTATTTATTGCCTTAACTAGACAAGCATTTCGCTGCACTCGCATTAACATCTGCTAACCATGTGTATGTGACAAATAAAATTAGATTTGATTTGACATTTGTTTTCTTTTGTTCTACTGTATTATTGACTGTATGTTTTTGTTTTACTCCATGTGTAACTGTGTTGTTGTTTTTGTGTCGCACCGCTTTGCTTTATCTTGGTCAGGGTCGCAGTTGTAAATGAGAACTTGTTCTCAACTGGCCTACCTGGTTAAATAAAGGTGAAATAAAGAAATTAAAAACTCAAGTCACGACAGTCACTTAACCAAACTCGGGTTTTGGACGAGACTAGACTTTATAACCAAAATGATCCTATTTACACGTTGTAGTAAATTTTGAACGAATGTTTGTGACTCATATCGATGCCACCAGTAGACCGTCTATAACCACCAGAGAAGATGGCAGCCGATCAATAATGTTCTGACTCATATTGATGCCACCAGTAGACCGTCTATAACCACTAGAGAAGATGGCAGCCGACCGATCAATAATGTTTCTGACTCATATCGATGCCACCAGTAGACCGTCTATAACCACCAGAGAAGATGGCAGACTTTATAACCACCAGAAAGATGGCCGATCAATAATGTGGCAACCCGACCGATTAATGTTTGACTCATATCGATGCCACCAGTAGACCGTCTATAACCACTAGAGAAGATGGCAGCCGATCAATAATGTTTGTGACTCATATCGATGCCACCAGTAGACCGTCTATAACCACTAGAGAAGATGGCAGCCGATCAATAATGTTTGTGACTCATATCGATGCCACCAGTAGACCGTCTATAACCACCAGAGAAGATGGCAGCCACCCGATCAATAATGTTTGTGACTCATATCGATGCCACCAGTAGACCGTCTATAACCACCAGAGAAGATGGCAGCTGATCAATAATGTTTCTGACTCATATCGATGCCACCAGTAGACCGTCTATAACCACCAGAGAAGATGGCAGCCGATCAATAATGTTTCTGACTCATATCGATGCCACCAGTAGACCGTCTATAACCACCAGAGAAGATGGCAGCCGACCGATCAATAATGTTTCTGACTCATATCGATGCCACCAGTAGACCGTCTATAACCACCAGAGAAGATGGCAGCCGATCAATAATGTTTCTGACTCATATCGATGCCACCAGTAGACCGTCTATAACCACCAGAGAAGATGGCAGCGACGATCAATAATGTTTGTGACTCATATCGATGCCACCAGTAGACCGTCTATAACCACCAGAAAGATGGCAGCCGATCAATAATGTTTGTGACTCATATCGATGCCACCAGTAGACCGTCTATAACCACTAGAAAGATGGCAATCAATAATGTTTGTGACTCATATCGATGCCACCAGTAGACAGTCTATAACCACTAGAGAAGATGGCAGCCGATCAATAATGTTTGTGACTCATATCGATGCCACCAGTAGACCGTCTATAACCACCAGAGAAGATGGCAGCCGATCAATAATGTTTGTGACTCATATCGATGCCACCAGTAGACCGTCTATAACCACCAGAGAAGATGGCAGCCGACCGATCAATAATGTTTCTGACTCATATCGATGCCACCAGTAGACCGTCTATAACCACCAGAGAAGATGGCAGCCGATCAATAATGTTTCTGACTCATATCGATGCCACCAGTAGACTGTCTCTATAACCACCCGAGTTTGTGAAGATGCCACCAGTAGACTGTCTATAACCACTAGAGAAGATCAATAATGTTTGTGACTCATATCGATGCCACCAGTAGACTGTCTATAACCACTAGAGAAGATGGCAGATCAATAATGAAGATGGCAGTCTATAACCACTAGAAGATGGCTTGATCAATAATGTTTGTGACTCATATCGATGCCACCAGTAGACCGTCTATAACCACTAGAGAAGATGGCAGCGATCAATAATGTTTGTGACTCATATCGATGCCACCAGTAGACCGTCTATAACCACCAGAGAAGATGGCAGCTGATCAATAATGTTTGTGACTCATATCGATGCCACCAGTAGACCGTCTATAACCACCAGAGAAGATGGCAGCCCGATCAATAATGTTTGTGACTCATATCGATGCCACCAGTAGACCGTCTATAACCACTAGAGAAGATGGCAGCCGATCAATAATGTTTCTGACTCATATCGATGCCACCAGTAGACCCGTCTATAACCACTAGAAGATGGCAGCCATCAATAATGTTTGTGACTCATATCCACATGCCAACCACTAGAAGATGCTCTCTCTAACCACCGTAAGTTCTATAACCAAGAGATGGTCAGCTATCAATAATGTTTCTGACTCATATCGATGCCACCAGTAGACCGTCTATAACCACCAGAGAAGATGGCAGCCGACCGATCAATAATGTTTCTGACTCATATCGATGTCACCAGTAGACTGTCTATAACCACCAGAGAAGATGGCAGCCGACCGATCAATAATGTTTGTGACTCATATCGATGCCACCAGTAGACCGTCTATAACCACCAGAGAAGATGGCAGCCGATCAATAATGTTTCTGACTCATATCGATGCCACCAGTAGACTGTCTATAACCACTAGAGAAGACGGCAGCCGATCAATAATGTTTGTGACTCATATCGATGCCACCAGTAGACCGTCTATAACCACCAGAGAAGATGGCAGCCGATCAATAATGTTTCTGACTCATATCGATGCCACCAGTAGACCGTCTATAACCACTAGAGAAGATGGCAGCCGACCGATCAATAATGTTTGTGACTCATATCGATGCCACCAGTAGACCGTCTATAACCACTAGAGAAGATGGCAGCCGATCAATAATGTTTTTCTGACTCATATCGATGCCACCAGTAGACCGTCTATAACCACCAGAGAAGATGGCAGCCGATCAATAATGTTTGTGACTCATATCGATGCCACCAGTAGACCGTCTATAACCACCAGAGAAGATGGCAGCCGACCGATCAATAATGTTTCTGACTCATATCGATGCCACCAGTAGACCGTCTATAACCACCAGAGAATGGCATCAATAATGTTTCTGACTCATATCGATGCCACCAGTAGACTGTCTATAACCACTAGAGAAGACGGCAGCCGATCAATAATGTTTGTGACTCATATCGATGCCACCAGTAGACCGTCTATAACCACTAGAGAAGATGGCAGCCGATCAATAATGTTTCTGACTCATGCGGATGCCACCAGTAGACTGTCTATAACCACTAGAGAAGATGGCAGCGATCAATAATGTTTGTGACTCATATCGATGCCACCAGTAGACCGTCTATAACCACTAGAGAAGATGGCAGCCGATCAATAATGTTTGTGACTCATATCGATGCCACCAGTAGACCGTCTATAACCACCAGAGAAGATGGCAGCCGACCGATCAATAATGTTTCTGACTCATATCGATGCCACCAGTAGACCGTCTATAACCACTAGAGAAGATGGCAGCCGACCGATCAATAATGTTTCTGACTCATATCGATGCCACCAGTAGACCGTCTATAACCACCAGAGAAGATGGCAGCCGATCAATAATGTTTCTGACTCATATCGATGCCACCAGTAGACTGTCTATAACCACTAGAGAAGACGGCAGCCGATCAATAATGTTTGTGACTCATATCGATGCCACCAGTAGACCGTCTATAACCACTAGAGAAGATGGCAGCCGATCAATAATGTTTCTGACTCATATCGATGCCACCAGTAGACTGTCTATAACCACTAGAGAAGACGGCAGCCGATCAATAATGTTTGTGACTCATATCGATGCCACCAGTAGACAGTCTATAACCACTAGAGAAGATGGCAGCCGATCAATAATGTTTGTGACTCATATCGATGCCACCAGTAGACCGTCTATAACCACCAGAGAAGATGGCAGCCGATCAATAATGTTTGTGACTCATATCGATGCCACCAGTAGACCGTCTATAACCACCAGAAAGATGGCAGCCCGACCGATCAATAATGTTTCTGACTCATATCGAACCAGTGACCGTCTATAACCACCAGAAAGATGGCAGCCGACCGATCAATAATGTTTCTGACTCAATAATGTTTGCTCGATGCCACCAGTAGACCGTCTATAACCACTAGAGAAGATGGCAGCGATCAATAATGTTTGTGACTCATCTCGATGCCACCAGTAGACGTCTATAACCACCAGAAGATGGCTATAACCACCAGAAGATGGCAGCCCGATCAATAATGTTTGACTCATATCGATGCCACCAGTAGACCGTCTATAACCACCAGAGAAGATGGCAGCCGACCGATCAATAATGTTTGTGACTCATATCGATGCCACCAGTAGACCGTCTATAACCACCAGAGAAGATGGCAGCCGATCAATAATGTTTGTGACTCATATCGATGCCACCAGTAGACCGTCTATAACCACTAGAGAAGATGGCAGCCGACCGATCAATAATGTTTGTGACTCATATCGATGCCACCAGTAGACCGTCTATAACCACCAGAGAAGATGGCAGCCGATCAAATAATGATCAATAATGTTTCTGACTCAATAATGTTTCCCCTCATCGATGCCACCAGTAGACCGTCTATAACCACCAGAGAAGATGGCAGCGATCAATAATGTTTCTGACTCATATCGATGCCACCAGTAGACCGTCTATAACCACCAGAGAAGATGGCAGCAATCACAATAATGTTTCTGACTCATATCGATGCCACCAGTAGACCGTCTATAACCACTAGAGAAGATGGCAGCCCGATCAATAATGTTTGTGACTCATATCGATGCCACCAGTAGACCGTCTATAACCACTGAGAAGATGGCAACCCGATCAATAATGTTTCTGACTCATATCGATGCCACCAGTAGACTGTCTATAACCACTAGAAGATGGCAGCCGATCAATAATGTTTGTGACTCATATTGATGCCACCAGTAGACCGTCTATAACCACTAGAGAAGATGGCAGCCGATCAATAATGTTTGTGACTCATGTCATGCCACCAGTAGACTGTCTATAACCACCAGAGAAGATGGCAGCTGATCAATGTTTGGACTCATACTCCTGATGCCACCAGTAGACCGTCTATAACCACCAGAAGAAGAGCCCGTCTATAACCGACCGATCAATAATGTTTCTGACTCATATCGATGCCACCAGTAGACCGTCTATAACCACCAGAAAGATGGCAGCCGACCGATCAATAATGTTTCTGACTCATATCGATGCCACCAATAGACCGTCTATAACCACTAGAGAAGATGGCAGCCCGACGATCAATAATGTTTCTGACTCATATCGATGCCACCAGTGACCGTCTATAACCACTAGAAAGATGGCAGCCGACCGATCAATAATGTTTGTGACTCATATCGATGCCACCAGTAGACCGTCTATAACCACTAGAAGATGGCAGCCGACCCGATCAATAATGTTTGTGACTCATATCGATGCCACCAGTAGACCGTCTATAACCACCAGAGAAGATGTCAGCCGATCAATAATGTTTCTGACTCATATCGATGCCACCAGTAGACCGTCTATAACCACCAGAGAAGATGGCAGCCGACCGATCAATAATGTTTCTGACTCATATCGATGTCACCAGTAGACTGTCTATAACCACCAGAGAAGATGGCAGCTGATCAATAATGTTTGTGACTCATATTCGATGCCACCAGTAGACCGTCTATAACCACCAGAGAAGATGGCAGCGATCAATAATGTTTCTGACTCATATCGATGCCTTAGACCGTCTATAACCACTAGAGAAGATGGCAGCCGACCGATCAATAATGTTTGTGACTCATATCGATGCCACCAGTAGACCGTCTATAACCACTAGAGAAGATGGCAGCCGATCAATAATGTTTGTGACTCATATCGATGCCACCAGTAGACCGTCTATAACCACTAGAGAAGACGGCAGCCGATCAATAATGTTTGTGACTCATATCGATGCCACCAGTAGACAGTCTATAACCACTAGAGAAGATGGCAGCCGATCAATAATGTTTGTGACTCATATCGATGCCACCAGTAGACCGTCTATAACCACCAGAGAAGATGGCAGCCGATCAATAATGTTTGTGACTCATATCGATGCCACCAGTAGACCGTCTATAACCACCAGAGAAGATGGCAGCCGACCGATCAATAATGTTTCTGACTCATATCGATGCCACCAGTAGACCGTCTATAACCACCAGAGACGATGGCAGCCGATCAATAATGTTTCTGACTCATATCGATGCCACCAGTAGACTGTCTATAACCACTAGAGAAGACGGCAGCCGATCAATAATGTTTGTGACTCATATCGATGCCACCAGTAGACCGTCTATAACCACTAGAGAAGATGGCAGCCGATCAATAATGTTTCTGACTCATATCGATGCCACCAGTAGACTGTCTATAACCACTGAAAGGCGACGGCCGATCAATAATGTTTGTGACTCATATCGATGCCACCAGTAGACCGTCTATAACCACTAGAAGATGGCAGCCGATCAATAATGTTTGTGACTCATCGATGCCACCAGTAGACCGTCTATAACCACCAGAGAAGATGGCAGCCGACCGATCAATAATGTTTCTGACTCATATCGATGCCACCAGTAGACCGTCTATAACCACTAGAGAAGATGGCAGCCGACCGATCAATAATGTTTCTGACTCATATCGATGCCACCAGTAGACCGTCTATAACCACCAGAGAAGATGGCAGCCGATCAATAATGTTTCTGACTCATATCGATGCCACCAGTAGACTGTCTATAACCACTAGAGAAGACGGCAGCCGATCAATAATGTTTGTGACTCATATCGATGCCACCAGTAGACCGTCTATAACCACTAGAGAAGATGGCAGCCGATCAATAATGTTTCTGACTCATATCGATGCCACCAGTAGACTGTCTATAACCACTAGAGAAGACGGCAGCCGATCAATAATGTTTGTGACTCATATCGATGCCACCAGTAGACCGTCTATAACCACTAGAGAAGATGGCAGCCGATCAATAATGTTTGTGACTCATATCGATGCCACCAGTAGACCGTCTATAACCACCAGAGAAGATGGCAGCCGACCATCAATAATGTTTGACTCATATCGATGCCACCAGTAGACCGTCTATAACCACCAGAGAAGATGGCAGCCGACCGATCAATAATGTTTCTGACTCATATCGATGCCACCAGTAGACCGTCTATAACCACCAGAGAAGATGGCAGCCGACCGATCAATAATGTTTCTGACTCATATCGATGCCACCAGTAGACCGTCTATAACCACTTAAGATGGCAGCCGATCAATAATGTTTTGTGACTCATATCGATGCCACCAGTAGACCGTCTATAACCACCAGAGAAGATGGCAGCCCGATCAATAATGTTTGTGACTCATATCGATGCCACCAGTAGACCGTCTATAACCACCAGAAAGATGGCAGCCGATCAATAATGTTTGTGACTCATATCGATGCCACCAGTAGACCGTCTATAACCACCAGAAGATGGCAGCCGATCAATAATGTTTGTGACTCATATCGATGCCACCAGTAGACCGTCTATAACCACCAGAGAAGATGGCAGCCGACCGATCAATAATGTTTGTGACTCATATCGATGCCACCAGTAGACCGTCTATAACCACCAGAGAAGATGGCAGCCGATCAATAATGTTTCTGACTCATATCGATGCCACCAGTAGACCGTCTATAACCACCAGAGAAGATGGCAGCCGATCAATAATGTTTCTGACTCATATCGATGCCACCAGTAGACTGTCTATAACCACTAGAGAAGACGGCAGCCGATCAATAATGTTTCTGACTCATATCGATGCCACCAGTAGACCGTCTATAACCACCAGAGAAGATGGCAGCCGATCAATAATGTTTGTGACTCATATCGATGCCACCAGTAGACCGTCTATAACCACCAGAAGATGGCAGCCGATCAATAATTCATCATTTCTTCTCCAATAAATTGAAACAAATAAAAATGGTAAATTATTTCAGAAAAGTGGGGGGGAGAGAGAGAGAGGGAGAGGAGGGAGGCCGTCGAGAAGTGTGTTTCCTCCTTACTTTGATCATGGCGTCAGCTGCAACACCCTCCTCCTCCTCCTCTTCCTCAGGCTGTTCCTCTTGCCCTTCTCCTCCCGGTTCTGCCTCCACCCCCCCGCCACGACGGCCCTTCTTGATTGGTTGGAGGGAGTACGGTGTCAGGTGGGTCTCCCGGTTATAGGCCCTCGTGAACGCTGATTTCACCTGGGCACAGATCAGATTAACACCATTATTACAATCAGATTAGATTAACACCATTTATTACAATCACAGATTAGATTAACACCATTATTACAATCAGTTTGACACCATTATTACAATCACAGATTAGATTAACACCATTATTACAATCAGTTTGACACCATTATTACAATCACAGATTAGATTAACACCATTATTACAATCACAGATTAGATTAACACCATTATTACAATCACAGATTAGATTACCACCATTATTACAATCACAGATTAGATTAACACCATTATTACAATCACAGATTAGATTACCACCATTATTACAATCACAGATCAGATTAACACCATTATTACAATCACAGATTAGATTAACACCATTATTACAATCACAGATTAGATTAACATTAACACCATTATTACAATCAGATTAACACCATTATTACAATCACAGATTAGATTAACACCATTATTACAATCACAGATTAGATTAACACCATTATTACAATCACAGATTAGATTAACAATAACACCATTATTACAATCACAGATTAGATTAACAATAACACCATTATTACAATCACAGATTAGATTACCACCATTATTACAATCACAGATCAGATTAACACCATTATTACAATCACAGATTAGATTACCACCATTATTACAATCACAGATTAGATTAACACCATTATTACAATCACAGATTAGATTACCACCATTATTACAATCACAGATTAGATTAACACCATTATTACAATCACAGATTAGATTACCACCATTATTACAATCACAGATCAGATTAACACCATTATTACAATCACAGATTAGATTAACACCATTATTACAATCACAGATTAGATTAACATTAACACCATTATTACAATCAGATTAACACCATTATTACAATCACAGATTAGATTAACACCATTATTACAATCACAGATTAGATTAACACCATTATTACAATCACAGATTAGATTAACAATAACACCATTATTACAATCACAGATCAGATTAACAATAACACCATTATTACAATCACAGATTAGATTACCAATAACACCATTATTAAATCACAGATTAGATTAACAATAACACCATTATTACAATCACAGATTAGATTAACAATAACACCATTATTACAATCACAGATCAGATTAACACCATTATTACAATCACAGATTAACAATAACACCATTATTACAATCAGAGATCAGATTAACACCATTATTACAATCACAGATTAGATTAACACCATTATTACAATCACAGATTAGATTAACACCATTATTACAATCACAGATTAGATTACCAATAACACCATTATTACAATCACAGATTAGATTAACATTAACACCATTATTACAATCACAGATTAGATTACCAATAACACCATTATTACAATCACAGATTAGATTACCAATAACACCATTATTACAATCACAGATTAGATTAACATTAACACCATTATTAAATCACAGATTAGATTAACAATAACACCATTATTACAATTACAGATTAGATTAACACCATTATTACAATTACAGATCAGATTAACAATAACACCATTATTACAATCACAGATTAGATTAACAATAACACCATTATTACAATCAGATTAACACCATTATTACAATCACAGATTAGATTAACACCATTATTACAATTACAGATCAGATTAACAATAACACCATTATTACAATCACAGATTAGATTAACACCATTATTACAATCACAGATCAGATTAACACCATTATTACAATCACAGATTAGATTAACACCATTATTACAATCAGAGATCAGATTAACAATAACACCATTATTACAATCACAGATTAGATTAACACCATTATTACAATCACAGATCAGATTAACAATAACACCATTATTACAATCACAGATTAGATTAACAATAACACCATTATTACAATCACAGATCAGATTAACACCATTATTACAATCACAGATCAGATTAACACCATTATTACAATCACAGATCAGATTAACACCATTATTACAATCACAGATCAGATTAACACCATTATTACAATCAGATTAACACCATTATTACAATCACAGATTAGATTAACACCATTATTACAATCACAGATCAGATTAACACCATTATTACAATCACAGATTAGATTAACACCATTATTACAATCACAGATTAGATTAACAATAACACCATTATTACAATCAGAGATTAGATTAACACCATTATTACAATCACAGATTAGATTAACACCATTATTACAATTACAGATTAGATTAACACCATTATTACAATCAGATTAGATTAACACCATTATTACAATCACAGATTAGATTAACACCATTATTACAATCAGTTTGACACCATTATTAAATCACAGGGGTCAATCCCCCACCCCTCCCCCGTCCTCTCTGACCTTGGGGTCTAGTTTAGCGTAGGGGTCAGGCTGCCCCCCCCCTCCCCCATCCTCTCTGACCTTGGGGTCTAGTTTAGCGTAGGGGGCTCCCCCCCAAGCTGCCCCCCCCATCCTCTCTGACCTTGGGGTCTAGTTTAGCG